>NW_019104032.1:0-178841 GCF_001856785.1 Myzus persicae
ATAAAGAAACGACGTACTATACACGATTGTCAGTAATTAGTGTTATGCCTCAAAGGAAAATGAAATTATTAAAATATTTTTACATTTTGTAAGTATGGCTCGCGGACCACCTGACAATGTCTCGCGGACCACTAGTGGTCCACGGACCATAGGTTGGGAACCTATGGTCTATTGCGACCGCAACTCGGACAGTACCGAAATAATTATTATGATTTTTATATTTATACCTATGTATAAGAAAACTTTTTATTTTTCATATAGGCCTAAATCTGAATTGTAAGGCATCCCTCCACTTATCTTGAGCCATTTCGACCACTGTAAATTATATTTGAAAATGATAAGCTTGTATCACTTATACAGGGCACTTTTTAAGTAGTGCTCAAATTCTCAAGAATTTTAAACAATGGTCTTTAAGTAGATAATTCCAAAAGTCTGAATTTGAAAAAATTCATTATTACCCGTAAAATAAAAAATGAGAGTGATGTTTGGACCCAAACAGTTTGGTGAATCAGCCTGTATAATATTACGCTGTGTGGTGGTCGATGACTGCCTCTCTGCAATTATAATATTATATTGACAATGACAACAACGAACGAGTCTCTTAGATATATAAACGACGGAAGCTGTGAGGAGATTGTGAAACAGTGTTCATCTGGTATAAACCTGTCGCGCTCTCATATATATAGTAATTTGATATATCAACACAATTACGAGTACCATACGTGTATAATAATAATAATAGTAATAATAATATATTAATATCGCGGGAGGTATTCCACACTCGTCGTCGTCATCATTTCTATAATATAACATAATGTATTGTTATTATATTATCATCGCAGTTTGTGCATCACAATATCATATAGTATAGCAATTATAAAGACAATTTTCTACGTAAGATTTAATTGTATTTTTATTTTTATTGATTTTTTCTCGTTCATAATCGCTTATCGATCATGCGATCTTTTATAGTGCCTATATAGTACATAATATATGTATATACTTTTTAATATTATCGCAATCACGGACGATGCGACTAATTAGTAATTACTGCTGCGACGACGAAGACGCGTGTCCAGCTAGCTCAGACCTGTAAGGTTATATTATAGTTTACCTATAGTGTAGCGGCTATAATATGTAGTGCGTCCTTTCCCGAAGAATATATTATCTATATACATACTTACCCACGCCAGCAGGATTCACTATCCTCGTATCTGCAGAAGTGTCTCATCTCTCTCTCTCTCTCTCTCTCTCTCTCTCTCTCTCTCCTTCTCCATTTGTGCCTCTCCACATATCGTATTATACGATGAATGGTCAGTTCACACGACTGCAGCAGTCGTCGGCCGATATGCGATGTCCACCGCAAATGTGCGAGGCGTGAGAATTTCAAAATATATTATAACATATATTTCCACTCAACTTGACGTTTTCATATAATATTATAAGCATTACAGATATTATCGTTATTATTATTATTATTATTTTTATCGTCCGTGCATAACAGGTGTGCGCCACTGCCGCGCGTTGTGTATTATAGCTGCAGCGTAGTGTTGATATTGGTGCGGTTTATACGTAAAACACAATATAATATATAGGTAATATATTATTATATACGTGCGATGACAAACGTGGCGGCGACGTCATTAATTTTTTTTATTTTCTCCTATTATTATAATATGATATAATATTATTTCATTCAACAGTGAAAAACACGTCGTCTCCTCCTATATATTATACGTGTGCGTACGAGTGGATGAATGGGCCGCCGACGCCGGAGGAATGCCGTTGAATAAAAAAAAGGCCGCGTTCGTCTCCTATGTAGGTACAGAAGGCAGCCTACCCATATACTCTCTCAATGACGGCGGTGGTTTCAATGAAACTATTTTATACGTATGAAAGCCGATCCCCAGTGAGACTCTTAACACGGTTTTATATTTAGTTACACTAAAAATATTAAGTGTTCTCCCCCACGCGCGCGTCACTACATACGCCGCGCGTACTATACATATATACACAGAAATTCGTACATTGTGTGTTCCGCCGGGTTATATATCATATTTTTATTTTTTTCGTTTCTCATTCTTCAAAATAATATCATTTATATCTATACCGAAGGGTGTATATTATATAAATGTGCCGTGTACGCCTGCAGTGTCTGTCTCGAGGTGTATATATAATATATATATATATTATATATATATATACTTCACGTAACATATTATATTATAATAAGTGTAATGTGTATGGATGAGATACTGAAATGGTAGGGCCTATATGTGAAGTGCGCGAGTATAATATATAAAATAATAATATATCATATAAATACTACGCGCATTATCGTATATATATAATATATAGTAACATATAATATATAATAATAGATATTATTGTTATTATAATATAGCAGTGGTGTATATACGAGCGCATTGTTGTATCGTTGATCGTTCAATATGCCGCCGTCGTTAACTGCTGCCGGCCGGTCGTTAAAAAAATCCTAATAACTGCCGAGTACAATGCGATTAAATTGTAAAAATTATATTATAATATTATAAATGCATGTGCGCGTGTACTGTAAATCATTCAGCGGGCGGGGAACAATAACGCGGGGACTTTTTGCAAGCGACAAGAAAAAAGACGAGCGCAACATTATTCCTATCCATATACAGATATTATTATTATAATATTATACCTATGCCTTATACATATGCTACCTTACCTTTCGGTTTTTACCGTTTAGCGAGCATATACATATACGTCTGATGAGATTTAGTTGTGTTCTGCGATTATTCCGCACGAGCTGCACCGTCTACTGTCTAGGGATTTTCACACGATGTGCGCTCGTTTACGAGAATCCGAACGCAATATAATAGTAAAATATTTTTATTTTCATTTTACACCAAATATGTGTAACCCATAAATTGTACAATGATATAATACTTTTTAGTGTCGTTAGTGTATTGTTGTGTACAGGTACGTCAGTAAAAAAACGAACTGAACGTCGTAAAAACGTCAGACTCGTTCGGACAAAAATAACGCGTGTGCGCAAACCTAAAACGTTTTGTAATTTACAGGCGAGGAATTATTTATTTATTTATTAAACATTATTGAAAAAAATACATACAATAATACAATATAGATAATAACTATACAATATCGGTACTAACTGTATAGGTTCGATTTCAACAGCCTTAATGCCCACAATACTACAATAGAATAATTGATTACCGACCTACATATTTTGTAGTCGAGATCTGATCGGACGAAATCGTACATAGCTATATCGTAACTGTCATAGCTGCTGTATCGAGGCGGATGACAGTCATCGGTACCAACTTATAGCTTGAATTTCGAAGATTGATACAATATGTGGTTCAACATTTTCGTTAATTCGAATTTTCTTCACGCCCAGAGTCAGTAAGTACGCGTGTAGTGATATCAGCATAGGTGGAGATCGGGGGGGGGGGGGGCTTACGGGGACTTAGCCCCCCCAAAATAAATAATTTGAAGTTAAAGGCCCCCAAAAAATTTAAGAAACAAAAACATACTTTTATACAGATTACAGAATGTTTTAGGGATAATTTATTATTATTATTATTATTATTAAATAAATACCTAAACTGTAAAAAATAAGAATTTTACATCAAATTTATATGTAAATTTGTTTTTGTTTGGATCCAAAAACTATATTTAATAATTAATAAGGACTAGTCACTAGTATCACACATAAACATGCTAAACGCTAAACGTCATACTAGGTATATCTATTCTGTGTACTAATCGAGTGTATTGGCTATTTGGCTACATTGCTACAATAATATACTTACAATAACATATTAAACGGTTCTATAAATAGATGGGAAAAATATTATTTCATTTCTTACTGTTGTTATTTCACGAGAAATGATAATAACTAGGCTGATGCCTGATATCATTGTGAGCTATTCCGGCTATTATATACATTGAAAAAGATAAAACTAAATCGTTACTAAATGACACTATTTTTAATATATTTGAAAAAAAAGTGTAATAGGTTAATACAATTAAGTTAAAAATGGCAATTGTATTTTATTCATTTTTCCTTTTTTGTGAGTATTCTAATTAGTAGGTATAATAATGAGAATTTTTAATTATTTTAAAACATTTTAAAAAACTTCGATTGTGGGAAACTCAACTGTATCAAATAATTTTGCACACTTTCCTATATAAAAACAGTTATCTGCAGACTATAATTATGGAAAAAATATATATTTCACACATTTTAATACTAAAAGACGAATTTCAGTGTAGATTTGTAGATTTCCAAAAGTATAAAGACGATTTTTTTACATTTTATTTGTGTGCATGTGCCGTCGCAACATACTAACTTAAAATAGTTGTATCCACAATACAATTGCGTAAACGTCTATCCCCCGTCGTAGCCGTCTGCTGCGGTCGTTCGTGTTTATCGATATTTGAATTTCATACCACATGTACCTATCAAATGGGCGAATGTAAGTTCCTACACGAGAGTAGCAGGTACACAAAATACATATGTTAAGTTAATATACGACGAAAAAAGGTACATATTAAGTAAGTTCCTACACGGTAAAAACCAGGTACGTATGTTAGTTCCTACACGGCGGAAAAAGGTACGTATGTAAGTTCCTACACGGTAAAAACCAGGTAGGTACGTATGTTAGTTAGGTACTGCGGAAAGGGTTAAATATGTATATTATACACAATTAAATATGTACATACGAATTTAAAAAAACAAATATATAATGATGATTAAAAAATATAATAAAAATCGTCATAGTGCATTTTCACAAATAAATATTGTATGTTATGGTGATTAAAAAATATAATAAAAATCGTTTTTTCCCGTAATTTTGTATAAGTTTTGCTTTTAAATGAAGTATATTAATTTGATGTATAAGTTTTGCTTTTAAATGAAGTATATTAATTTGATGTATATAAGTAAGCGACGGCTAAACATATAATTATTAAAACGATACGTCTGTGTATAATATACATATTTAACCCTTTCCGTCGTATAGGAACTTACTATTCCCCAATCAGATACGCCGTTAATATTAGGCGAAGCATAAAATAATATTATGATTACATACACTGCGACGATGATTGTTTCACGATCGTATTTTTTTCGAAAAACAATCCATAAACGGTACCGGGCCACCGGGGTTTTTGATTTCTGCCGTTTTGTGATGTCTGTATAATATCTAGGTACAACCCATACCGATGTAAATAGAATAATAGGTATACCGGAAACCATTTCCGTTGAATAAATGCGTTTTAGGTGTGTTATATGCTGCACATCGCCTTGTCATTATGAGTACATATTGTATTATAAACCGACGCTGTTATTATATTATTTCCGTTATACTTTTCGACACTATGTTCGATCATAACATTATTATAGGTGTTCTAATGAAGTCGCGTGCGCGTTCCAATAATGTGGTCGGAGGCGCGTGTGCTGGTGCCTACCCATTATACTAATGATATATACCAGTAATAATGATAATATCGTGTTAATATTATGATGACACCGCGGTAAGACGATTGCCTTTTTCTGAGCTTGCAAGTGTGATATAAACAATAATAATACCAATGGAAGTATACACCGCCTCCTAAATTCAATTTAATAGTATCGTAGGTATTATTGGTATTAATATTATTACAACGCGCACACGATATTTATACGATTCGTGCGGTCTCCTCTCCCCTCCACCGCTCTAATAGTGGGAATAATAATCACAATAAATAAATTATTAATCTCATAATCGTATAATATGAAGTAACTATTATTAAACGTAATGTTATAATATTGTGTGCTTGGAGAAATGACGCGGAGAGAGACACGGCGAGTATATACGTCGACGGCGGCGGCGGCGAAGAAAAAATAAAAATTAATTTAACAGGCCGGTCGGACAAATGGACGAGAATATATAATATTATTATATTACATACATATATATATATTCATTCGAGTTTTTTTTTCCTCTCTTATTGTTATTATTCTTCCTGTGCGACGTATATTATATCGTATACATTATTGCTATAACAGACAACTGTAAGTAGTCATACGTACTATATACAGGTACCTATGTATATGTATACTCCTCGGCTAACCGGAGAGAGAAACGCGCGTAAATACATCTTAACATACACGCGTATTTATTATGTATATGTATAATATATATATATATACATGTGTGTGTGTGCAATGGACAGTGAGTATATGGAGCCGTCCAACACACAAGTCCAATTAAACGCAATAAGTTGAAAATCGTGTAGTCGACGGCGGCGGACGGTGCACGGGCTTACTGCGACGTTCAGCTACAGACTCTCCGCGGTGCGGCGGCGGTGGTGCCGGTGCGGTTTTGTAGTGACGGTGAGTGGGGGGAGGGGGGAACTCTGCAACCGCGGTAGCCGTATTTCTAGTTTCGGACCGATACCTAATTGGCTGCTGGAATTACCGACGTGCATTCCAGACCGCCGCCCATTACAAATTATATATTACGAATTTCCGCCGCAATGACGTGCATATACCTACACCATGTGTGCATGTATATAATATATATATATTATATCGTGTACGTGAGCGGGTACGCAATATTATACTTATGGTTATGGAGGAGGTAGACAGTACCATTTATATACATTATTCGGGTGTACATAATATTATAATACGTATATTATGTACATACGTCCGTTGCACGCGCTACACGCGGCCCGATAAGAGAAATTATCGGTAATTGTATAAGGTGCATGGCTTAAATATATTGCAATAACCTTGTATATTTAAGCCATGATAAGGTGTAAATAGTTTGTTTGTGCGTCCGTTTGTGTGTGTGTGCGTGTGTGACGTCACTGGGGCTGCAAGGACGACATCGTCGAGATACGCAGGTATTTCTAGGCCCGTTGTTGACGACGAGAATTTTTGAGCGGCCGGTAATTGGGCCACATTTTATCTGCCTGCTTCGTATATAAAAAAATGTTTTGACTTTTTTACTTACCGGAGATGGGGCCATACATGTAAAACACAAAAATATGCGAATACATATCATCCCTCGTTATCCATGGATTTCGTGTTCCAGAAAAATTGCGTGGATAACGAAACCGCGGATAATGAAACCATAAATTAATGTAAAAAAGCTAATCAGCTAATCCTACGAGTATATAATTTCAACACATTTTGTCAAGGCACGCTGTCAACTCTGCCATGCAAAGTTTCGTGTTCACTGCAGTGTTAGGTATTGTAGTAATTTATATATGACATATTAATTTAATAGTGGCCCAATCACTAGACCCACTTATAATTATTACATATTATGATGGTTTTATTTTCGAAGCAGATTTCCTTAGATCATATACACTGGATAGAGCTATAGCGTATATCACGCGTAGTCCGTGTTTGAAGCAGACCTGTTCATGCCTGAAGTACTTATTGCGCATACGTGAGGAATGAAATAGATCGCGCGGGACGGGGAAGGAACAATAATGTGTTATAGTGATAAGGACGATTAGGTACTGAATGCTTCATAGACCTTTTACTCATAGACGTCCGGCCCATTCTATACTAAATGCATTGATAGTCGCAAGCTGACATAGCGCAGTGATGCAGCCCATTTATGGATCAGTCACATCAGGTCTATGTCCTATACGATTATTTTTTTACCCGTATCAGAGTAACTCAGTAACCGAAAAGCGCCACCTATCATGACACGGCGGAAACGTGAAGAGGGCCGGTCTATGAGTAAAAAGTCTATGGAATGCTTAGATCATATACTTTGCTCATGCGCAGTGATGACTTCGGCCACGAACAGCTATGCTCATAGGCGCAATTTGGGGGGGGGACTTGGAGGGACTTGGAGAGCCTCCAATATTAAAATCAGCCCCTCCAAAAATTTATATTTAAATTGAAGTATTAAATCCTTCAATAATTATCTAATATACATAATACAGTAACCGTCGTTTGAAAAAAAATTTTTCTTAAGTTTAAATCTGGAAACATGAAACAAGCCCATGCAACAACATGATGTTAGACCTTATTTACCCGCCGTATTACGAGAACAATAAAATTACTGTCTAGTGTCTTATTTGGCGTAGTATACGCTGCGCGGGATCGGCTTGTTATCATTCTAATTTCACGTATATTGTATATATACCATATGCCCCGCCCTTCTGGAGACCAGTATTCAATAGTCAATTAACTGATGCTACCTAGTCAGAACATCTATGAATCAAGATAGATTTACAAATTTGTCATTAATTTATATAGAACGAGATTTATCAAATGAATTGTCCAACGAAAAAATATTAGATACATTTGCAATTTCTAACCGAAGGTTCCAATTATAATAATATACTTCATAAATAAATATATATTACATTTATTTACCTTAATGTTGTTATTTTTTCATACAAATATTTTTAGCTTTATTAATAGATGCATTATAATTTATAATATATTAAATGTGGGAAAGTGGGTGAGAAAAAAATGAAATTGCCATATTGGTACTTGAATGAGGGGTGTGGGGGGCAGAGCCCCCCCGCGGGTCTGTTTAATTTAAATATGTTAAGCCCCTCCAATTTAAAAACTGAAATTGCGCCAAGATTTTAAACCATAGCTCTATCCAGTGTATATGATCTAAGCAGATTTCATTGCACGGCTGCAGTAAACGTTAAAGTTAGTAAATGTAATACTAATAATAGACATTATTTAGACGAAAACAAACATTCGTTTTTCTCATTGAACATCGCGATCTCGTTTCTTAAATATATAGGACACTTCGCCGCCACCGTTTCGTCGTTAAATATACCACCACAACTCGTACCAGAATATACCAGAGATCCAGCAGTGACACCACCAAATACCAATACGAAATAATTTACAGTGATGCCTTGTTAGCGGCACTCGTCGCTACACTCCTATTCGCTGTCGCTCCGCTCCGCAAATCGAAAATATCCCTCGACTTGCTATGCAACACCTCCTAAAGTTGGTCACAGTGTAACGGCTGTTATATCATAGTATAACCACTCTTATTATTCAAAAGCTTATCACTACCGAAACGGTAGCGGCGAATCGGTGGCGGCGAAATGTCCAGGTCCGAATATATAATATGAATTCCTATAACCGGGGTTCGAGTTTTATAGCATTTTCAACTTATTATAGGATAGAGATAAAAATAGCAGAGTGGACTATAAATTTGTTTTATACACCAGGGACTCTAAATATGAAATTTTATTTTGCTATTTTTTATATACCTGAAGAATTTTAGAATTTTAGTACTATTTTTAAAGTTTTGGTGTTATGTTTTGCTAATATTCTTAATTCAACGCTTTATTTTATATTTTTCATAAATCTCGTTTATATTGAATGAAGAATAGTATACATTTATGCGAATCAATAAGAAAAATCCCCTTGTCGAATCTATTTATACATTTATACCTTCTTATCTGTTATTGTTCCACATAATTGTAGATTCTATAATATACCGTCGACAGTCGTACGTATTTCAGCGTCAGTCGGTTCTCCGTATCCTTTGATTTCGTTTCATATTTGTTCATTACTCATTTGTGTATTATTTGTTTTTCTGTTTCGATATTACACGTAAAATGCCGAAAGATAGACATCGAACTATTCGAGACTAAGATATTTTGTGTCCGAATTGAAATGAAAAAAAATGAGGTTTTTTTGGTTGACGCAAGTATTATGTTTTGCAAATTGTGTGAATGTAAGGTTAATAGTGACAAAAAACTTAACGTTACTTAACACTTAAAAACGGATAAATATTTAAAAGCCATTAATCGAGAGCAAAATAAAATTGAAAAGAAACACAGTTACTTACAAATATTCCACAAAAATGTACTTTTAATATCGATCTATGCAAGGCTCTTATTTCTGCAAATATACCATAAAGCAAGTTATCTAATGCAAAGTGTCGACAATTTTTAGAAAAGTATACTAAAAATCATATTCCAGACAAATCAACACTGAGAAAATTGTACGTAGATGATATTTACAATGAAATTATCGAAAAAATATAAGCTAATAACCGCATCTGGGTGAGTATCGATGAAACAACGGACGGATTTATTTTTATTTGTTGCTATTTTTGATTATTTTACTGTTCTTTTTGGTCATATTATAGAGCATATTTTAGGATTTTTGGTGCTATAAAATCCGAACCCTGTATATAACATATTTCATAGACCTGTGCGACTTATCGCGTAGGAAGACTGGTATAAAATTCTAAATAATACGTTAATAATAAAATCTATTATATTTAGTTAAAACCGGAGGGCAGCAGGATACTAATATTATTATTATTATTATTATGTATGGATTCTACTCGTCTTTGGCCGAGTAGTCACGAAACGAAAATTTCATAAATTTGTTTATGGCTGATTTAAAACAAAGTGGAGAAAGATGATGGGAATTGTGGTCGTGGTATATAACTACTTGTCTAGGTAATATTTATGTGCGTCTTTTGCGCTTTTGGAGAAAAAAAACATAGGACGCGGGAAAACGACCGGACGATAAATCGCAGCTGAAAAGAAAATATACGACACATCCGTCTGCATAGCGAAAACGTTTTATCTTCTATTTTCTCACAGCAATAGTAGATATTTGTGTGTAATAGTTTTATTATACGTAGCCGGTTATCGGGAACAGAACTGCAGCCTCGTCGATAATGCTGTAGGCCTTTATATATTTTAACGGAAAATATAACTCAGATTGAACTGCTGTCAAAAATACCAAAAATGCATTTGACTTTAAGAATATGGGTAGATAGAATACGATTAATTATGACTATAATAATATATTTTACCTGCAATTTGTAATCTATTTTGTAAATACAAACAAAAAAGTTATACGAAAATAAATATCTATTTCAATAATATTATATACGACGTGTACCTAATACTTATTGAATAACTGTAATAAGAATTTAGTATTTGTATTTTTATGTTCGATTTGTAATAGTAATATTATAAAATATAGCTTATTTAAGCTTCAATATTCTCGTAATCCCATGTAGAATCATCCAAATTAATATAATATAAATCAACATCGTAATTTTTAACGAAACATTCACTTTGGTCTAAAAATTTCCTCTACATATAATATATGTACTATGTACATGTCGATAGCCTTTAAGAAAAGCTCATCAGTATAAGGAAAAAAAAATTATTGAGAGAAAAAGGTATTGGCATCGAATAACGACCAAACCGCAATCGGAGTTGGCTGCACTTGATCCTCGAAAAATAACTCATAAGTCATAATCCACAGAATCGAAAATAAGGAAACTACCTATCACTGTAACAGTGAAGGGAGCAATGAAAGGGTGCGGCGATGGGACGTTCACCCCCCTCCCCTTGGGCTGTAATTTTACGTGATTTTTATATTAGGGTGAAAACATTGATGTTAAAAACATTAGCTACCCCGAAATTTCCGCATCTTTATGTTTTTAGGTAAAAAATAATGCTTCGTATAAATTAGATGACAATCGTTTTGGTTTTCGACGAACGCGAAACCGGAAACTGCAGACTACATATATACAGTATACACGTGTACTTTAATATACAGTAAATAAATGTAATATAATCTACCTATTAATACTTTATACATAATATATACATATCATATGTACATAATTTAATATTATACACATACATTTATAATAGCTGCGACGCACTATTTTTTTTTCTCCGAGCAATGCGGTAAAACGTAAAAACTCGGTTTGGATGATAATTTATTATATATACGTTTCGAAAGATCGATTTGATAATATCATATATTATTTATATATACATATTACGTTTGATAATATTTTACTTTTTTACTCCAAGCGTCTATAAGACAGTCCAATTAACAACGCATTACAGTATATTATTATTATTATTCAACGTGACTAATACGAATACTATACATTAATATTTAATAGACGCATATATAGCTTGTCGTACAACCCTTACAAATCTAATTATTTCGAATTCGTATTATAATATTTGTACTGTTGGATTAGTAATTACACATTTTACCGTATATTTTATAGGTAGGCAATACGCCAATAATATATCATTATTCTATTATTACACTCGCTCATTTAGATGATGTATAAAATATATATGTATCTAAGTTTATATTATTGAACGCGAATTTGAAAATTACTGCGAAACACGAAATATGTCAGTTTTTTACCACTTTCTTTTGTTTCACGTACACTTACGTTATTCATGCCTAACACAATGGTAGTTATTTAGTATCGTTCCGCGGCAATTATATAAGACATGAGTCTATAATAATAAAATAATAATAATATTAATACAACGACTAGCGGAACACAAGTAGGTACACCATGCAAACACATACAAATGTCCGTCATTCTTTCAACTAATATCCCATATTATATTGTATCCATCTCGTCCAAGTATAATTTGTCGGTTGAAAAAAAAATAAGCATATTATGTATTTTATGTCGTTCAGATTTGTACATTTTTTAATGCGACTCCTTTTGCTATGATATACAATTCGGTCATAATAACATATTCACTACATTACTGCTGTGTGATAGTGCATTCCTATACGAAATTCTAACTTATAGTTTTGTCGGGTTTGGACCATTTGTATTGCATTAGGTACTACTGTTGCATATTATTATTCATATTTTTTAAGTTTACCAATATTGGCTTATACACTTATAATGAGTTATAAATGAATTGTATTATTTTCATCATATGAAATTGCTACATAGTACCTATTTAATCCTCGGCCCTGTTTATAAAGTGCATATGTTACGGTCAATGACGACAATTTTGATATTTACGTTAAAGACCGGCCAATGTCGAAAATTATCTTGTACAATACAAATTTACGTAAATGCCCGGTAATTTACGTAAATGGCGATACATAATGGTTAATGTTGTAAACACGGGTATTTTTTTATCATTTGCGTCAATTCCCAACTCCTGTTGGACGTTGTTGTAAATTATACATTTATAACATACGGGTCACTGTTAAGTGTCAGTTATCTATCTACATTCTACACACGTCAGGTACTACGTTAGTATGTATTATTTATAAAAATATCATCGATAATCAGCGATAGTTACTCGAGTACCCAGGTTGAAGATGATTTATGTAAATTATAGGTAAGTACTTATAAATTATATTATTTAGATGCATTTATTTGAATTTATAAATGCTCTTTAATTAGGTACGGCGTACGGAAAACGGCATTATTAAACATATGTATACTCGATCGCAGATTGATCCCTGCAAAGAAAGTTTCGTTGATTTGGAATCTGTAAATACCGAAAAAGAAATTACGCTGAGAGAAGCTGCAGATTTAATAGTGTCACTGGATCACAAAGTTACAGAAGGTGCAATTGCAAACTAAAGTGCAGAACAAACAAATGCATTTGTCAATCAGCGGGAATATTGTGTAACTCAAAATGTCACAACAGCATGCCATGCGAAAATAAATAATAAATAATAAATACAATATATTATTAATAATAAAAAATTAATAAGACAATTATTAATAAGTGTAGTCCGTAATTAATTTTATTTACGTAATTGACCAACAGTCAATGGCTAATAACGTTAAGATTCGGTCATTGAGGTAAAATTGTTTTATTTTATTTTATAATTTACAACAATAACCCTATTATCTTGGATACTGACGTTTTGCCCGGTAGTTAACGAAAATAACCTAGCGAATTGGCTTCTAACGTTCTAACGTTAATGACCGGTTAATAACGTAAATATTCAATTTTCATCATTGACCACAACACATATATTATAAGGTGTAACAGAAAGAACTAACTAATAAAATAACTTTGGTTATAATCAATATTTTGAATTTTTTTTTTATATATAATTTTTAGTCTCTTACAATACATGTATAATATAAAAAAAAATTATTTTTATTTTTTTATACTGGATATGAAAAATTTTAAATTTAATTATTTAAACTTTTTTGAATAAGTTCAAAATTGCCAATTTGTGAATCTGATTATAAGAACAATATTGATGGCAAGAACATTTATCTAAGTAAAGTAGTTTATTTTTTAGAATTTTTGTAAGTATCAATATTTTTTTGATTAAATTCATTTGGAACGTAATAACTTTTTTCAAAATATTATTTTAGGAAATTTGCTGACATGAGTATATTTCTTAAATTATTTACTACTCCTATAATTTGTAAAAAAAATTGTCCTACGTTAAGGTAGCATCATTTTTTTTTTTTTTTTGGACAGGTCTACGAACCGTTGCACTCTACCGGCGCATGTCGGGATAACAAATTATTACACACGCTCGCGACTTCGCGAGTCCGACGCGTCGGAGACTTCGAGATAATTGCAACTCGTGAATTATGTATGAGTATGCACAGACATTTAAAACAGACACTGGGCAGGTTTTTGTTTGGTTTTTTCGTCTTATCATCACCACCGCCGTCGCGTGGAAACGAGATCGCGTACGTCAGATAGCGGAGGGCAGGCCGCAGCAGCATCCGACGGACCGCGGAAAACGTCACCGCCGACGTCGTGCACGTTTCAACAAACTCGATTTTTATACCGAATCCGACGACGACGACAACGATCGTGTACAGTGGCAGAGCCCCAGGCGGCAGATAATAATCCGTGTTAGAAAATAAATCCTCAAAAGACAACCTCACCATAGTATGTCCGTGATGTGCACTAGATTTGAATATAAGACTATAGTTCTATTTAAGGTCTAGATATCCTATACGATACTTAATTGAATTGCCCAAATACCAATAAAGTAAGTATGAAATTGAAAAGTACATAAATATTGTGTGGAACTCTTCCGGCACAAGGGACATAATTTTAATTTCGTAATAATCAAGTTTAAAATAAGTGCACTGGCTGGTGCCTCTTTCCTTCTAATCCAGAGTGGATTTGTTACTAGATGGCAGCACATGACGAATAATTCAATAACATCGCTCTTTACTACTAAACAAAAGGGAACATTTGTAATTTAACTGTGTAATTTAAAAAATGGAATCTATACCCAATCAGTTCTAGGCGCCTATCATATTTTACCTTATATACCTATAAGTATTATACTTTTATAATTTTTTTTGTCTTTACTAAAAATCACTGACATACTGTAAGTTGGTTGGCGATGCTTCGCTGGGACCTGGCTTAAATAAACCACAACTTATGCCACTGTGGTCAGTGAGAATTATGCGGGATATCTTAACTCTTATCATACACTACTCGTTCAAATTTTAATTTAGATACATCGAAAGTTTCAAAAAAAATATCCACTAAATAATTTACAGTAAAAAGGAGAGTTTCTCATTTGAAAAATATAAGTTTGTATCACCACAAGACACTTGTCTTTATCCTTAAGTAGCACAAAAAATTCCAAGAATTTTACAATATGGTCTTTAAGTGTATTGAAAAATTCCAAAAATCAGGATTGGAATAAATTCATTATTAAAGAAAAAAAATGGAATAGAATATGCTTGGCGAACACTCTGAATGTGTATACATCCTAATAATAGGAATATTTAAACACGTTCGGACGTTCCATTAATATTGATTACATTCAGATTTATTAAAATAGGTATTTGAAAATGTCTAGAAGGTTTAGTACACTGTACTTTATTATATGGGTACATTCTAGTAGGTTAGTAGCCAGTAAGTATTCTACATTTCTAAATCAGTAATTCACTACGACCAGTGACCACTGTGCTTATAACTTTATTATTTATATTGCTCCGATAGTGTGGATTTAAGTATGCATTTTTGAATGATATTCAACAGCTATATAGGTATATAATATACAATCGTGTGTGCACAATTGCATTTATAACTAAGCCGAGAGTGAATCATCATAATTTATAATATCATAATGTAATAATAGTTGACGCTGGACATGAAATAAATAACCATCGAAAGCGAAAAACAGTGAGATGCCGGGTACATATTGTATAATAACATTATGTAGAAACGTTGTATAAACAAAATAAAAAATATAATTTCCAACAAAACGTATGTAAATTTATCACGGAAGTTTAAAAATAGAGCGTTCATAAATAACCCTGACATGAAACCATGTCCAACTGTCATAAAAGAAAAAAAATAAACGTTTTTGTTCTGTACGCGCGGGCGCGCGCGCGTGTGTGTGTGTGTGCATGAATGTGACTGGAGTGGTTACGTCCATTAATGATGCGTTTAATAACGACTCACCGTAAGGTCGTACGGAGGGTGGCGAGAACGTGACGTTCAAAAAAAAAAAAAGGGTCAGAAATAATATTATTCTACGACATTATAACATTATGTTTTTTCGTTTGTAGGCACCAAGCAGTTGTTAATCATAAATCATAATATTATTCGTACATCATCATACATACAGTGTTCGTCAAACTTGTTTATTATAATATTATGAGTACTCGAGAATAGTCGGAAATTCGTTTCCGTCTCACAGCACTTAATCGGTTTGACGAGTATTCATATTTCTATCGATTACGTCCGCACGCACTTGCCAGGTTTGAAAACAAGGCTCGGTGAAATCGTAATTGGCTATTATCGGCTATCGCTCGTGTTATTGGATCGCAATTCGCAGCCCGGTTCAAGAAAGCAGAAGTGTTGGATCCGTGGCATTCAATTACAAGTTGCATTACTAATGAGTATACGTTGATTTAAGTTGATGATTTTTGACTCGCATAACTCGATACTCTAGGTGCATACAGGGGTGTATTGGTGTATACGTCGAATACCCGTCAACCGATTTTCGATTTCGGCGTATACCCAATGTAAATGGTCATTTTACGGGTATGCGCTCCTAAAATAACTCGAAAACCAAATAAAACTTATTTAATAGTTCGTAGGAAAAAATTGTTATGATGTTTTAATGAAATATTATCTATTTATCTGTGGACTATTAAAGATAACACAGTATACGCTGTGTTTGCATTTTAGTAACCATTGGCGCTATTATAAGTGTTAATCAGGCATGGGCCATTTGAATGATTCATAGATTTATTTATAAATTATTGTCATTGCAATAATGGGTATTTTCCCTCTAGAATTTTGCCGTACGAGTTTAACGGCGTATCGTAATATCGTTTAACAATAAGGACCGACTGCTCACTGTTGATGGTTGTGTAAAAGAAGTTTTATATTTTCTAAAATTATTTAAGTATTAAACTTTTAAGACGCTACAAGTGTGCAAAATGTATAACCCATAGGTAATGTATATCTTGACCACTAATGTTCGTTTTAATTTTGAAAATCTTTATTACTTATTACTTACTCCTAAATCCTAATTTCCTTACATTTTGAAAACTGAGTGGTTATTATTTTTTTGGTAACATCATTGGCAATAGCTTGCAATAATTACACACATGTAGTTTATTAATGTTTAAACACTTATATATTATTTATTAATTTTTATTATTTGAATTAAGATGAGTTCCAATGAACGAAATGGGTCGAAAATCACCCCCAAAATAACAAATTTTGTTTGCTCTACACCGAAGAAAGCAAAGATAAATAATGTAACGAATACATCAAAAAATAAAAATGTGAGATATAAAAAAATTAATCATATTATGCTCAGTTAAATTCTATTTGGCTTTTGGTATCAATGTATCTTATGGCTACTAAATCCTAATAAGAATAATGTAGTAGGTATAATGTTATCTGTTATACATTTTAATGAAAAAAACATATAATGTAACTATATAAGTAATAGTCAATAGGTAATACATCTATAATATTATTTTATTCACTATTCAGTGTAGCCGTATGCCCGTATACTGTACCTATAGGTAATAGAATTATCTATAGTAAATAATAATATAAATAAATAATACATGCTGTAAGTTAAGGTTTCTTTTATCAAAATGAATTATTAGATAATAAAATGATTTAAAAACGCTTTTGCGTAGCGAAAAAAAGTTTTTTTAGGGTACATACAAATTTTATTAGTGCTTATACCCATAAATATATTTACCAACACATCACTGGGTACATAGTATACCTAATATTGGTACAGGTTGGGCACCCCTAATAGGTAATATTTACCTTAGATCATAGTGATCATTGGTGACTCTATCTCGTGGTCATATCCCGTTACATAGTATCCTGTGACCATGAAGCACCGAAGAAGATGGGATAACACGGGTCCTGACCCCCTCCCCCTTAAGCACACTTTGTTAATAAAACAGTTTTTTAGATAGTTAAAAAACATATGTTGATAAAAATAAATCTGATGTAAATAATGTTCTTGATCGGACATATTTGGAACCCCCCTCTCCAAACAAATCTTGGTCTCGCTACTGTTTCGACAAGCTATCGCGGACAGATACAAAATGTGAGTAAAAATAAACCGCATAATCGAGGATAATCAATGATATAGGACGTATATTATCATAACGTGACGAGTGGTGCTCGTCAATAGCGCAAATCCGATCTCGCACCTATCGTGCTTTTTCGTTTTGTATAATATTTGTTTTGTAGTCGGAAATCGTGCGCCATCGCGGGTTCGTTAGCGCACATTTTACGATAATATTTTATGACGATATCTAATAAATTCCCTCGGTTGAATATAAATGACGCCGATTAATTACACAGCCACCGGCGGCGGACATAATGAACTATTAAACGCCCGTAATTAAATATATGTATACAATATAATATAGGTACGATATCGCTGTTTTTACGAGCGCCGCGTGGGTTTCAACTCGTTATATATTATGGTAAGCACATAATATTATATACATACATATTATTATTATATTATTATGCACCCGTATACGTCCTGGCCACCACGTTTCACACATTAGAATAATAAACTCGTGATAAATATCCATCAAATAACGGGACGCGACAATATTAAATGATAGGTAGGTTACCTACTCTGCCTACCTACCTGCCTATAATGTTAATGGGCGATACCCGTTTGAGTATATTTACCCTTTTTTGCGACTGTTTGCGTACAAATGCACAACTTAATTGGGCAAACGAATTTTTAATACTTGCGATAAATTACCCAAAGGTATATGACCCGTTGGCCGTTAGTCTCGTTTGCGCACATAAAATCTAGCAAAAGTCTACCAAAACCAAAAAGACCTTACAAAAAAATGTGTTTAAATGCTCTGTATTATGTGTGGCTCAAATAAACCATAAGCAAACAGTAATATTATAACTCAAAACTTGGCTGAATCGGCCGGTTTTCAATAAAGCACACATTTATCTAATATTGCATTACCGTTTGTAAGTGTAGAACCGCACTCCAGTTAATCATAATTAATCAAAATAAAACTTGTGTGTATCTTATCGAAATGTTTAAGAGGACGCTACACTCGAATGTATTTTCTCCGTCTCATAAATGTATAACATATCAAAAACTGTTTTGCCCGGCATAGGAGGTGTAGTCCAAGGTAAGTACCCAAATTTTCATCTTATTATGACGGGAAACATCAATACTGTGCAACGTTGTTTTTACTTTTAACGGTTTTTGGTTTGTTATACATTTGTATAAGACGGGAAAAACACATGCGGGTGTAACGTCCTCTTTAACATTTCGATAAGATGATACACGTAATCCCGAGTTTTATTTTGATTAAATACGAGTTACGATTAACTGAGGTTGTAGCATCCTCTTGAGATAAATCGTATCGTCATTTGGGTACTGGATGTTACAAAAATGTGTTTATACTGTGCGCTAACGAGTACCACCGATATAAATATATATGTGATCGCGGTAGGGACGATACGCATTTTTCTATATAATACTTACTAGGTAAGTGCAATCGCTTGCAGTCGACAAAGTGGGGGAGTTTACGGGGGATGGCGTATCTCCATTTTTTATAGTTTACATATTCCATCCCTCTGCTTATGGTGAGCCATTTCGACCGCTGATCGCTCGTACGTGATATACCTAGACGATAATATTCTAGCTGCAGGTATGTATATATATTTATATATATAATATGTAATATGCTCTGTGTACGCTCGCAGACCGAAATAAAAAATAAAAAACCGATCGATACGCGTTTATAGAGCGCAATCACACAGCATGCATTATATTGTGTTACATTAATCGTCGTGTTCCACTCAAGTGTGCGCGCGGCGGCGACGGCGGCAGTGGCGATCGATGCTTTCTAAACGGCTGTGCAGTGCGGCGGCGACGTTAACGGAATAATACATATAAAACGTACGATATAGGTACCTAATAATATATATATATATAAACATGTATGAAATATATATGATGCACGCACCGGCGAATAGAATTGCGACCATTGCACGTAGTGTCCGGTCGATCTCGATTAAATAAGACGTACGTCGACTAAATTACGATAGTACCTACATAATAATATAATACGCACATAGGTTTATACGCGAATGGACGACGACGGTGATAATAGTAATATAATAGTCCACGGCGGCTCGTCTATAATAATAATAATATGTGAAATCTCTCTCTCTCTCTCTCTCTTTATCGTTATCTCGTCCGACGTGCATTGCACTGGTTTCGACGAGTATACCCTTAAAAAGGAGTGCGCGGCGTACGGCGTATACTACACACACTTTTATACATAAATATATTATATTATGTTATATTATTATGTCGAAGGCGAATAGGATACCGCAAACGCGGTTCGGTTCGTTATTTGATTTTTTTTTTAAATAACGAGCGGCGGCATCACACGCGCACGTTTCTGTAACATTTATAAGTATATATATATATATATATATTATATATATACCGCAGGTACCTACGCATAGGTTGTAATAATAATATATTATGTATTTCCGTCGGTGGATTTCATTCCGGCCGACTAATATTATTGATACCGTTGCAGAATATAATGTGTTTAAGTTATTATAACCTGTATGGCTCTTATAGTACCTGGCAACCTCTTTATATATTATATATTATACTGTTATAATAATAATGTCATAGAATCCGTTTCGGCCGCGACACTATAGGCAATATACCGTATATTATAGTATATACGCTATATAATATCGTTATAAACGTACGTAAATGCCGCCGCGGTATGTAGGAAACTGGTGATGGATGCCATTTTTCCCCCGACCCTTTCACATGTATACGCATTTATACCCATATATTATTCTCATTACCCCACAGCCTTAAATAGCTCACAGCTCCCCCGTGCCACGATATGTTTTATTATAATATTATATATATAAGTACCTACCTATAATAATGTATTGCTTGAACACATGGTTGATTTATCGTCTGGAACGTTTTGCCAATATAATAATAAAAATACATGTATACAACGCGTATACGAATGAACTTGCAATAATAATAATTATTGTTTTATTTTATTTTCATATTACCTACCCAGTTTATAATACATTATAGTAGGCGGTGTATATATTCCGCTCGCCGCGTCACGCACGTCATATAATTTTTATTACATTATTATTCTAATACATCACAAACGTCACACATGCCGCACTTATTATTGCCACGATATATTATTATACATATATATATAATATTATTGTATACAATTTAACCCAACGTAAATTTCAGTACCTATATATAATAAACGTGCAGTGCGGTGATACGTTATTGTTTCCGGTTAGCCGCGGGGCGGATTTTGAAAAGTAATTATCCGCGGCGGCACGGTGCACTACATTTTAGGTACCTACGCCGTATAATAATATTATACAAACCGATCGTACCTATATTATGTATATTTAAATACTATGCGGAATAACGTATTGCATCTGTGCCCCGTGGAGGTATTGTCGTGAAGACCATTCCGGACAAATTACCAATATCAAACTGCATAATATTATATCGGATCTACAATATTTGTAGCTTTGAGTTTTGTGAACCACAGCAAGTATTTGCAAATTTTTTATTTTTAAACAGAGACCAAACTTGGTCACAAGCAAACTAGTTTTATCGATGTCTTATAATGTCGAGCAAAATATAATTCTACATGCCTATACAATTCATTGATTATAGATCGACGAAATTTATAATAAATAAAACCAGTTTGAACCAATTACCAACTGATTGTATTCGCTATATAATGATATACCTATTTTTACTTTCTTAACTTGATTATTTTATTTTTACTTTGCCTCAAATAATAAAATAATATGTATAAAGATATATATATTATAATATACAATTGTATAATTGGCGCAATATATAATATCAACATTTGTTTATTACTAACACGGAATGGACATTTATTTCACTTATAAACGAATAAATACATCACATGTGCTCAAATATATAGGTAATATGACCTCGAATATTGTGAAATAACTATAATATAGTATATGTGCTAAAATGGTTGGATATAAAAATGACTGCTGAATAAAAAATCCACTGACGAGTTTCATTTTCTATTTAAGCGTCTACAAAAATATTTCAAATGGATAATTTCGTAATTTATTAAATAATCAAGTCACAAAGTACATATGTTTTCTGTACATAATACGTATGAATCATACATAAAATAAATATTGCGATGGTGAAAATAAAGTATCAAATAATAAGTTTGCTGAAAATTTGAGGTATGGGAATGAGATATACTCAAAAATAAATTAATAAAATAAAAATTGATTTGACTTGACTTGATAAGACGTGTGATAGCTGATAAAGATTAATATACAATTATGGGTTAGTATAGTATATAATATACATAAATATTTACATAAGAGCAAAACAAAAAAAAAATTTGTAAAATTGGTAAGTACCAATGCATTGGAAGGTACTTTAGTTTTCAAAGCTTAAACATAAACATTTTAATAATACAAATCAGTTCGCATATTTTGAGAAAACAACTGTAATTACTTAGTACAGTTATAGTGCAGTATTATATGGGTATAGGTGCAGTCTGAAGTACACCAGCTATATATAGTACCTAGTGTTTATTTAATATATATATCATACAATTATACCTACCTATACGGCCATGCACGTCATAATAAATTCTCAGTGCGTTATAGAGACACACTTATAAATATTATAATATCATACGCGGTATGAAAAGTAAACATTTCAAAAACTAAAACTAAAAGTAATAAATAAAAATCCGAGTGACGTGTACCTTTATGGCGTGCACGAAGAAGATGGGAAAAACTACCCGCCGAGGACGGAGTCGTATCGCGTGTATACACATATAATATCATCGTGTATTTTTATCAAGGTACGTATGTAATATTATGTACGTAAAGATAGGGAAAAACACCGCGGAGACCGGCCGCCTGCTGCAGTTGACAAGCCTATTCGCGAGCTCATGAATTTCAGATGCAGTCGGAAAGTACAGTTATTATTCCGCCGCACATATGCCTCGTCAGTCGTTTAATGTGTTCATTGTCTAGCGCGGTGCGCGGATCGTTCCGCCTACCGACCGACCCCATTGGCTGCGGTGGCAATGCACATTATAATAATATAGTCGGTCGACGCGATCGGACGTCCGGTCTTGCGGCGGTGGCGGCGTCGACGGACGACTGGTAGAGGAGGGATAACACTACTACAATACGCGTACGTACATCGTATCGTTGCACACCAGTACACCACTGTTGAAGTCACTGTGTGTTGTAGTTCGCTTATAATTGTGTGAGTGGCGTGTGTGCGCGCGAGCGATCAAAGACGGCAGATGGCAGCACTTGGTTATATTTTCAATTTTGCACTCTGTGATCTCTTCAGCGGCTCGACCGACCTATTATACAGCCATATTATCACGGTATATAGGTATAGAGCGAATTCGACCGGATTTCCCTGATACAATTTATTATAAGTATAATATTACTAAGTCATCGCTAGAATATTATCTTTGAGCTGTAAAAGAGAATTAAACGTCGACCGGGTAGTAGTAATAGCAGTTTACTAGGGTAGCGTATACTCTAAGATAATATCATATATTTTTAGCATAAAATAATATACAATATTATAATAAACTTAAATGTATGTTAAGTGATAAATCATTACTAATAACATACTAGGTAGATATCCATTAGTCCTTATATAGGTACATTTGAAGAAGACAGTTAAATGTTTACTACATATCATTATTAAATAATAATCCAACTCTTTTTACCATTACCCATATAATATGATGTATTCCATTATGATAATGGAACTAGAACGTATTTCAAATTTCAATAAAAAAAATTGTCTAAGGTCGATATTGTGCCAGTGTAGGTATATCATATATTTTAATAAACTAATATACCTACCTACCTACCTCCCCTTGCGGCTTGCAGTGCAAACGCCACCGCGTGCGTATCAGATAACGATAATAATATTATATCGCTGCGAGGGTTGTTGACAATTATAAAAATAAAAATATATTATTATACTTGATATGTCCTCCACATGGCTGAAACGCGAAAGTACTTTATATTATCGTGTGTCCTTTATCGCTACTCGCTGCACCATCTGATTTGTTCACGGACGGTCCGTTATCTATATCTAAGTTTGAGCGATAAGCCTTTTATATTTAGTACATCTATCGTTTATGTTTGTATCGCCAATACTTGCACGCGTGACCTTATACTTAAAATAATACTTATTTAACATTTATGTACATACTACACTAGTAGATAGTACATATATACATGTTACATGTAGGTATATTATATTTGTAGGTCACGCTTGGTCACTGAGCATGTCACTATAGACACATCAGTACATCACTCATCAGTAATATTAGCAGTGTATAATTTAGACACCAATCGACAATCATTTACGAGTGAACTAAATTTATTGTTATAACGCAGCCATACCGAATAATCTATGTGGTCTTCGTCGTTAGATATTTTCAGCCTTAAACCGAAATTTTAATTCTCCTTTACCGATATTTATTTAATTATGTTTAGGTATGTTCAATACATTTACCTAAGCCGAATACTATTTTTTATGTTTTCTTATGTAATTTAAAATTTACTGCAACTTCAATATAAGCACTATATATGTACTAAATTCTGCAACATAATCATATTATTGCATTAGTAAACAAACAAACATACCCTTGTTAATATTCGCGAGATTTACCGATCGGGGGTCACCACCTCATCTCACACATACACACACACACACACACACACACACACACACACACACACACACACACACACATACAAGTGTACCAGCTGAGCGGCGAGAAGAATGTACGCCCGGGCAATTATATATAAATAACGAAAGAAGTATATTATATAGTGAATATAATACGCTCTCTACACACACAGAAAACCTAAACGGTCGTCTAACCGATTGCGCAAGTTCAAGGCTCATTGATTCGGCCGGTATATAATATTATTATATACGGTAGACAATGGCCGCGGGGACAAACGGGGACAGGAACAAACGAGCCAAACAGCAGTGGCGGCGCAGCTGCAGCAGCTATCTCCTCCACGTTGGTGTACGTATACTATTATATACCTACACAGTCGTCGTCGTATTCGTCGTCGTCGCCGCCGCCACCACACTCTATAAATCTAAAAATTATTCCACGGTCTGGTATTATATATTATTACTATCGTCGTCATTATTATTACACCATTATTGTCGCGCGCCCCGTAGAGGTGAACGCCATTATTGTTATTTAATAATAATGATAATAATACATACACTCTCTACTGCAGTTTATATTAATATTGTACTATATTATTATCCCCGCTGCACCGAGATTGCAACCCCGCATCACTCTCTCGCTCGGTACACGCGTATATAACAATATTTCGTGTCCATATCCGAAACCGGTAAACTTCATCGTCCCTCCCCACTAAACGCGTATATTTATTACACATGATATATTATGATACAATATTATATTTATACACATCGTAAGTTTTATGTTTTATTATAATGCAGCAGTGCGAGCGGCGATTTCGGAGACCCGCGTGGCTTATAAAATATATTCGAGCGATTTATTAAAATCACGTCGTTGCCGTGGAAGTGAGCGTGCGCATTTACAGTGTCACAGTCAACATTTTTATTATATACGGTCTTATTAATTAGGTTATAACCCTATAACCCTACAATATGACAACCATCTGCCCACGCGCGATATTATCGACGTATAGGCTAATTATTGTATGCCGTCGTCCGCTTCACATATATACAACGGTATGAAACACCGTATAAGGCATAGGTTATAATGTCTCATTTGGGACATATGTGCTAAACCCACTTAAATAAATTGCAAATATTTTAAAATAAACCCATAATAACTACACAAATACCTCAACATTTCAAATCTCCAAAATCACATTAAAAATTGGCTGTTTCACCTTAAATGAAAGTTTAGGAACAAGTTCCAATGCACTGACATTATACAACGGCTCCCTAGACAATAGTGTCTTTATAACGTATAGAAGACGATTACTTTTTATTTCGAAAGCTATATATAATATACCGTACAAATTTAACCGTATCTCCATCGTTGGGAAATACATTAGATCGTGAAAAAAAAATTATCGATATTGACATATTGTCATCTTTATACTGAATTCGTCATGATTCATGAATACTTTTTCAGAATTTTTAGCTTGCTCCGGCTTCTTTTTTTTAGTGAAAACTGTACATTACTTTGGCCAATAATGGGCTGATACTCCTTGCATATTTGAGATACATAAAACAATTTAAAAAAAACATTTTCCGTTTATTAAAGAAATTTTAAAAATTTATTATGATGTTATCTCTCCTCTAACGGAAGCTGTAACTGCCTGTAAGATTGTTATGTTGTCACCATAAATCATAATTATATCTATGGTTGTCACTACTGTAATATGAGGTGTAATAAGAGGTGTAATAAAAACTATGTATAATATGTGCACAAGAAGTAAAGAACGTAATTTTTTTTACATTATCGCAGTATAGAGTACGCACCGTGCACAGTACTTCAGGTTATAGTTACTTACTTATATACTCTTGTTTTTTTTTCAAAACAACTGTCGTGTGTCAAGCAACTGCTCAGGCCCATTTTTGACTTCCTATATAATTTCATGATCCAGTATGAATTATGCAAATAACGACGATATATACTAAAATGCAGCAGCGCCAAGTATGTCAAAACGAATAACCGTCATTTTTTAAGAATTCTTCGCAGCCTTTCTACAAACATCGTCTTCTGGACTAATAATACACGTAACACGTACCTAGTACCTACCTATAATAATAATAAAGGCGGCGGGGAGTCTTGACGGTAAACGGCGTGAAGGTGCCGTCACGAGACGTTTGAATGCCGAGGTATATATTAGGTAAAAGCCTGTTGTATGCATTAAATAATATCATTTTATAATTATGTGGGTATCTTATAGATTTGTTTTGTATTTACTATTATTGTTATCGTTTTTTATTTATTTTTTTTTAGCGAACAGACCGGTGTCAGCCGGCGAGAACAATGGCCGACCACGGCGGCGGTGCTATAAATACGTACCTATGTATTAATATGATATTGCCACCGTCGTGCGTCGTAAGCTCAACTCTGGCGACGACGGTATATCGTGAGTCACACGTCCAGCGCCGGAGGTCCGTCGGCTCGACGGCGGCGATCGACGCGATCTGTACGGTACGATCGAAACTGGAATATCGTGTTTGTCGCGCCGTTTTAGATTTGTTTTTTTCCTCCTCGTGTTTCGCTTCTCCACAGAGCAAATTCAGTATGGCTCGGTACGCGCAATCGCAGAATGATTATATTACAATAATAAAGAAAAATGAAGGTAAATTATAGTTATTGATAAGTACACGAAACACGATATCATAATACCATATAGTTATACCTCGAAAGTCTGATTCGGATCTATTAAAAGTATAAATTCTATACTTATGGCTTTTGCTGCGGTATTTGTCAAAGTGTTTCTATTTGAAAAAAATACGTTTTACCCGTTACTATACATTAGGGGTTTTGATTGCAATTGGTATCGATGCCGAAGGAAAATCCCTCTCTCCACCCCAAAAATAGTCTTCTGAGCCCCCTAAAAAATAATGTATATACAGACTGTAGCAGGTACAAAAAAACATTTTTGATATCGTATTTTACAATTTTAGATTCCCTCCTCATCATAGCAAAATTGAACCCAATTTCAACGTTTATGCACATTATAATATTATGTTTTATTATACATTTTATAAGCGATATAAAATTCGATACATTTGAATGTATGGCTTATAGAACTCAATAAATCCAATTGACAACGAGACATATTATAACAATTGATAAGTAATAAGTGATAACTATTAAAATGTATTGTACTCACTTACAGATATATTTCTGGTAGGTGTCTTCGTGGAAATATTTTTGCTATTCGTTAACACACCTCATCAGGCGCGTGGTTACACAATAATAATATATCGATCAAACGACAACTGACTATCGACGAGATCAAATTATGACGCATTTTTTTCCTATTGTTCGGCATTCGAGACCTGAAATTCTTTCGATCTGACTTTGTCATACTGCAGCATCTGTACATCTATTATACGCGTCCGGTTCCCCGATTGTCCGTAATAAAACAATAAAACAAAAAATACCCTCATTAAAATAGATATAATCGATTCGAAAGCGGCTGGGAAGAAAAAAAATGTCCACCTCGGAATTTTAATTAGTTATTTTCTGTTTGGCCCATTTTCGTATTCGTTCTCAAAATATATAGCGTCTCCACTCGGACGAGTGTAGAGGAAAAAGCATTGCTGTTTCGATTCGTATGTATATTATTTAGTAATATGATTTGTCAAATCCAGTAAAAATATACAAATCGTGTAACCGTTCAAGCCGTTTAAAACCGTTCGTCCTAAGACGCGATGATAACAAATTCGACGAATTAATAACTATTATTCTATTTTAAAATAAAATGCAAATTTAAATTTAAAATTTAAAAAAATTTACTATTATTGTAATATATAATAATAATAATATACTTTATTCTGATATATTATTATGATATCGATCTGACGAATTCTATTACTGAATCGACTATGATAAACGTGCTTACACACGGCTGCTCACGGTACACAGGCACCATATAATGTATCGTACGAAAAAGATAAATATTTTTTTGGGATTTTTTTCTTGTCTTCTTGTGCATTTCGAATAGCGTAGGCATAAAACAATATAATATTATACTTTTACCTACTAGTTATTTATGTCGTATATTTTACAGCGCGCTTCCTGGCAGCGGCGGTGCCCGTGTTTTTTCTCATAATATATATTACGTGCGGACGCCGGGCGCACTTGTACAGAGTATTCTGTGTAAACTCGTTTTAAACAGACCTAATTGGATGGACAAACGAGCTCGACGCTATTCAAAATGTTGTGTCGACAAAACCTGCATAGTTTTTAATACAAATCTTCTAATTGGCTCCGATTAATATAAAACGCAACCGATTTTTTTTCTTTTTCTTTCCTTAGTCTCCGTAGGTACCTATATACGAAACCCGCAGACGATATTTATTATTTTTATCGTTATTCACTGTTTTATTTTTATTTTTTATTCGCCCTTTATACTGTGTATATAAACTTGCCATTGTTATTGTTTTGGCGTATAATATAATATAACGCGCTCGTAGCCGTCTCCGCTAGTCCGCTCCGACGCTCGTCCGTCGTTTTTGTTACAACTCTGCTAACGCCTGTTCGTATGCATATATGTATACATAGTGTATATATGCAATTTATATCCAATTTGCGAGCGTACGATTTTTTTCTTCTCTTAAATTTTTTACGAGTCACGTAAATCAAATCATATGTGAATTTCGAACAGGCGTGGGAGCGTTAACTATATGGATTTTTTTTCGCGCACACTCAATCTTTTCGTTGTATATTATATTATAGGTTTATACTGTTTATAATACATATTATATTATACAACCCACTTGCCCGCGTCTAATTAGTCACTGCCGATTATAATAGATGTGTTTCGGTTATATACGTATAGGTACCTATGATACCTATTACCTGTGTCGGCAGTGTGTCTGCTTCTGCAGAAGTCAAGGTAAATAAATGGCATACAGTAAAATATATAATATATGCGGATTATTATACTACGCCCTAATATTATATATTATTCATGGATTTAAAATATAATAACTAAATACTAATAAAGCATGACGTTTAGTACACGACCAATTAATATTCGCAGTTCGGCGCGGATAAAACGCCAACTGCAGTGGTTGTAATTTGTTTCGTTACCACCTACCTATAACCTATGTACCTACTTATTCTAAACAGGTGTATAATGATATAAGTTATTCTGATAAAAATATTGGCGATGTCATAGCGCGTAATACTCAAAATGTTTTTTATTTTATTTGCAAAGCTATATTTTCACCGATTTAGTGCTACGCATAATACGCGCGTGTTTTACTGTTGTTATTAATATGATTGATAAACTATGTACCTTATAATACCTTATCGATTTCTATATACAACTATACAGGCGTAAACATTACACATTGATGGTGGCGTAAAATTAACACGAAAAAACAAGTTAGTGTTATATTCAAGAGTTGAATGTGCGAAGAAGAAAAAAGATTCCCAATTATCTAGGTCCTAGATAGACGAAATAATACTCTTATATAATAAATTATAATATTATGCATTCAGCATTCATAATATCGTTGATGTTAATACATTATAGTACTAAGAGTATTGAAACCGTATCAAAATAATAGTCTATTATTAATAGGTATCAAGTATATTAGTTTTCTAAGAATTTTAACTTATCATTTTCTACACATATAATAATACCTATAGTAATATAATATTTTGAGGGTTGGTGAGGTGTGGAAGTCTGCGAAAACGCTCTGTACGTGCGCACAGGCCGTCGTTGCTAGCACTCGGATGGGTGACCATAGGGGTTTTTAGCAACACATCCTTACCATACATACTTATAAGTGTTCCACCCAACCGCCCCCCACATAGTACCAGGTTATTGGCCTTAGTAGTTGAAGACTTAATTCTAATAATTAAAAAAAAAAATGAATGATATTTTTATTTTTCTTGGATATTTTGTTACGCAAATACCTATTACGTTTAATTTGATGATAATTAGAGACATAGTCCATGTCCGTTTATATAAATTAGTGAAATTAAATACCAAGCAAGTGAAAATAACAAATTCTACAATCAAGTCATTTGGAACACCTCGTATACATAGAACATGTTTAATTTTGCTTACGATTTTGCTGTTGAGTCTTATTATATTATATTGTAATAATAGCCAGTGCTGTAACTACCAGTTGTGCAGGGTTGCTGTTATTGCAATGGGCTGATTGCCGAAGTGTTTGGTTATTTTTTCTCTCTAATATTAACAATATTATAATAATATTTCATCTGAATGAAAAATAAAAATGTATATTTCTTTTTAAGCTACACCTACAATGCCGCATTCACAAGTTATCATTATTTAATTATGTTAACATGTAATAATTGTAATGTTAAATTAATTGTTGATTAATCACTATCTAGTCTCAGACTTACAACGTATAACAGGGTAAATTTGTGTTCAGAAAAATGTTTTTAAGTACAATATGAAGAGAATATATAATTAGATATGAATTAAGATTCATATCTAATTTTAGTTTATAATACAAAATTATATGGTACAAAGAGCGCTCCAAGAAAACCCAACGAACAAAAGGTCACTGGGTAGGCCAAGGTTATGGGTGGTGGGATGGTATTAAAAAAGATTTCCTAGATGTCAAAGAAAACTATGGAGACCAGGCTGGAAGGAGGCAGCGGAATAAATAAGAATGGAGGAAGACTTGTAACATAGCAAGATGGTCTTATAGAAGTCCAAAAAAAAGTTTATAATACTGATATTACTTGTAAATATTATACTAATAGTAAAACCTAATAATACAACGTTTTAAAATGTACTTGTAATGTATAGAATATAGATGCTTAATTTTTAATGAAACACATTTTTGGGTAATTGTTATCACTACTTTAATAACGATTAATGTGAATGGAAAAGTAACTAATTAAAAATACTAACGAGCTAAGGAAGTGATATTTTTAAAGGATTTTTGGTGGGCCACGCATAATATTTGCTTGTTGCCCCCACCGGTATGCACTAATAGTCGTGACACTATAATATTACAAACTGTACTAACCCAATTACAAATCAATTTTAAAAATAATTATTATTTTTAGTTATTAAACTACAGGTTTACAGGCTATAGTTCTTTTTTGGTATTAACAGTTAATGATGTTTATAAGTATAGGTTTTATAATAAAAGAAAATTACACTTTTTAAAGCTACATATACATAGAAATATATATGTATATATATTTCACTATGTTATAGAGATTCATGATAGTTAATATTAAAATTTCAATAGGCAGAGGTATACATATATATTCAAATGCTATTCAAAACATTTTTTTTACGTTTGTGAATTTTATGAGCAGGAATAATTTTGTTCAGAAATATGAAATTTATTCGACAACCACCGGCTTGTATGTCAAATGGTCAATATTTTACGTATTTATACGTGTACGACGAATAACAGACTGCGAAGTTTAAAATTAAAATAATTAAAAAGCGTTTTTTTTGTATCAATTACGGGATAAAAAATGAGATTTTTAGAACTGACACTGCGAAAGGTGCCTACCCCTTGAATATGTATGTATCATAATTATTCATAAATATTATAGTTGCTGCGTGGAAACGCAAACGAAAACGGACAGTCGTTAAAAAATGAACATGCAGTTCAGGTACCTATACTAATATAATGTAGTAGAGGTAGTGTGAGTATATAAAGGTAAATAAGAAGTCGTAGTAAGTAGTAGTAGCTGCTTCATCTAATTAGCCGTCGATAATATATGACTCGTTTATACCCCCACGTGACGACCACGACCAGGGTTATCGCTTATTATTATTTTTTTTTTTTAGGGTTGTCTGAGAACCTGCAGTATAATACGGACGAATGCGCGTAAAACAACAGAAACAATCATTGAAAACTGGTCGTAAACAATCATCACCTTAACAGTGGTTCGGGGCCCACACACGTTTACCTCCATATTATTATTACATTATATACCTATACATTTAGGCAGTAGACACATATAATGTATAAATTATCTTAAACGTATAATATTATATAATGTTATCGAGTCAACTGCGAGCTACTATGTATAATAGCTGTTTCGTATAGGTTTATAGTAAATCATTAAAACGTTTAACATAAACGAAGATGATGATAATAATAATAATAATAATAATATAAGATACATCACTGTCAGCTAATTAAACGCGTATCCGACCACATTTGCATCGACTGTGAACGATCTCGATAACTTCATTGTATGCCTGTTGATGTTGTTATAACTTATAGCCTATCACCATCACGCTGTATAATCGTGCGCACTGCAGCTCACACATTATAATATTATACAGAGTGCTGCAGATGTAGTCGCACCGTCATCAGCTGCACCACTACCACACAATTCCTTCAACACCATGACATACCTGTATGATAATGCGAGTTCTTAGAATTGTGTATGCTATTCAAGTAGTATAATAATAATATGATCTAGACTGAATATACATGTATTTTATATTTAATATTAAAAACCATTACATATTATTAAGGGCTTTTATTCTTAGTAAAAAGAGCTGTTCTCCTTTAAATAAAAGAAGCAGTTCCGGGACACTCCATAAATGGCATAAAATATCTAAGTATTTTAAAATATGCTGATCTATAAATAGTTAATTAACTTATAAATGTCAAAAATCAGAATTTAAATAAATGCATTATTAAAAGAAAAAATTGAGATTGAGAACCGAGTGTGTTTCGCGAATCACCTTGTGGATTGTGTATACATTTTTGTATGTTTGTATGTATAGGCGATCACCGTTCGTTTATTCGATTAATTACGTTTTATATTCCGGTGTATAATACAAGCATAATATAATAATATGTATGTATGCACGTGTAATTAAAACGCTTACATACGTGCCTGTGGTGTCAGATGGTAAGTCGCGATTACAATAATATCGTGGTTTATATTATTACTATTATTATACCCAAGTATATTATCAGTGACGAATCTATTGCAGGGGCAGTTGCCATAGGGCTCTCGATTTATTTTTCGAATAGAATATATTATGTTGTCAAGAACTAAGAAGATCCCTCCTGTGGCCTATGGGAGGCAAACCTATTATCTTATCCCATGACCATTAATAGATATTTTTAACTACATTGAGCCATATTTAATATAATATGTTATATTTTATAAGCCTACATATTAATTATTAATATGTACATATTTGAAATTATTTCTGAATTTCTCACTGTACCGATCGATCGAGATGAAACTTTTATTTGAAAATCCTGGACTTTAACATCCATGCATATAAACGCCGACCTACGACATTTTATTTTCGGTTATTATAAAATTCAACAAATCTGTTATTGTAAGCTACTTATCTTCGTGAAAATAATGTTCAATAAAATTTTGTTCTGACCATAATATGTATACAATTCATTGTGTACCTATTATGTATACAGGTATATATAGTGTATAGAGTTGATTTAAGATTATATAATTGTTTCGTATTGTGATTATTCGATAATCCCTATGAGATCATGATCTGTGTGTAATATGATATGATGTTTACTTATAAGTAACATTTTATTTTTTTGACGATTAACTGTAGGGTTCAGATATACAGTGTAATGAATTACGTGCCGCGGTTAACGATAAAAACTGAGCCGTTTTATGTTTAATAATATCATTGTTATATGATAATATACCTACTACACATGAGTTGACATTTTTACGGACAACAGTTAGGTCTTTAGGATTCGTTCTTTACATGTAAATGATTGAATTTCTTTTGTATACGTGTTTTCTTCCATCCCTCGGCTGCAGCTCGGCGCATTTTCATCGTTTGACACCAATGATTTCAACACCCCCTCCTATCGGTTTCAAACATAAGTTCTAAACGATTATGACACGACACTACGACTTTACACTGAGTCAACTATTAATCATCAGCTCTACCTATTCATCTTATTTTCCCGTTCAATAATGCGTACGAACGCACTCCAAAAAAAGATTAATTAACACCGGAAAGTATATAATCATAAACCTACTCACTCTATAAAAATGCGTACCGAGATTTGGTTGAACTGCCATAACCGACAATCTTGTAATTTTGTAATTTCATTCCCCTTTTTCCTCACTTTGGAATTTCAAAACGAATTTTATTCAATTCGTTTGTGCTGGTATGTGTCTGAATATCGTGTCACGCGTTTCAAAAGACTCTCTCAATTAAATATTAATACTAATTGTTGTTTTTGCCTTTATAATTAATTAAAAAATTTTAAATTGAAATCTATTAATTGTCACTATATAATATTATAGTTAATTCGATTTTCATTAAAATATATCGTCTTATTAACGCTCAAGGATTATTATTTACTATCAATTATTATTCGTTTTTATTATTATATTTTTTAATAAATTGAATATGACCTCAATGGAAATAACAAGATGCCATTTGCGTCATCATATGGTCGAATTAATTATTATAATATAGGTATAGTTTTATCTAATAATATTGTTCGTAAAATTCGTTTGTATAAAGTATAAACACATTATAAATTATAAATCATTACTGTATGGTAGCAGGTTGACCTCATAACAGTCACACGAGTTATATATAGGCGTACCTACACGGTATGAATAGAATAATATTCAATTTTTAAACTTCTGTTCGCTTAAAATTTATGTTATTGCTTTTTACTGTAGTTGTTATTTAAATAAGTTTGACGAAAAAGAGGGTCTGTGTCCTGCATCGTTTTGGAAGTACTTGATGAGTTGAGGCTAGCGGTACTTTAAAAAATCAAGTGTGTTGACCTGTCGTAGGTTTCGCTAGGACAATGTTGTCGTAACTTACCTAATTACGTACATACATTATAATATTATTTAAGTTACGAGTGCGCTGGTTTACGTTCGTATTATAAATCCTGGTTTTGGTTTTATATATTCATAAAACATTATACAGCAACGAAATATACATTAACATTCTTATGGAATTATTTCAACACAAAGAAAATAACCAGGATTTAAACCCATTAGGGATTAATGCCCACACGGTTCGTAATATTCATGAACAAAAATACATATTGTAATATTATACTATTGCTCCATAAACATTGGAATTAGGTACTTCGTTGCATATGTTTTTATTGTAATCATTATGATGTTATTTTGACATGGTGCACCCAACCACGAGACAGACCCGGCTGTATATTTAATTTTTTTATACAATTATTATCGTTTTTGAAAAGGTATCAGTTACTTACTGTATTATTTCAATTAAAACATTATATTATGATATTTAGATTAGTCGAAGGACGAAGATTATAGATAATCATTTGAGAAGAAAAGTTTGAGAATAATTCAAATTTATATTGTATTTAAAACTTTATGCTGCCCAAATTTTTGTTTATAAAAATGAATTGAAAGTTGTCCATATATATATATTATATATAGTATACGTATATAATACTTATTTGGCTGGTATGTTATGATAATACTAATAATATTTGGTAGTTTGGTACGTACTTAGTTGAGATTATAAACCGTAGTTACTAAGTACCATCCAAGATCCAACACGTAAAAAGTATACTATCAATAACTTACAGACTTGATAAAAAAAAATCTGAGAATACGTTGAATAAATGTTCCATATGTAAACTCGTTTGATTGCTGAGCGTAAATATATAAAATACTAACAACCATAATAATAAATTGATAATTTATTATATAAATAAATAAATATATATAAATATATAAATAGAAATATATATAAATATATAAATATAAATATATATATATATGTATACTGGTAGGTGATTCTAGTAATCGTATATAGATTATTTAAAAATTTTTCTGCACATGTGTATTTTAATATAACGCAGCTATTATATTATTACCTAACCTTAAGATAATTTAATTTGAATTTAACCGGTTTGACTATAATAAATAATATAAAGTATTTCTTAATGTATGTAAAATAGTGATCAAGCTTGATTTCGTATGCAATAACATCTTTTTTGCTATGCCTATAATTTATATATTGACATTTTTTAACAAAAACGGACTGATATTAAAATGAAATGTTGTTATAAATTCGAATACAAATTAATCTTCCTTTTTTTGATAACTTGTGCAGGAGAAGTATGGTATACGACCAACAATTCCTTAAACAATTAATTTTTTTCAGTGAATAATATGTATTTTTTACACACTATACAATATACATATAACGGACAAACCATTGTCTTTATATTATAGAATTACTTCCTATATAAACAAGAATCAGCCCGTCAAAAGTAAAAAACCAACCAATTGTAGCTATACGTCTGTAAACGTGCAGCACATGGCTCATCGTATCATTATATTATAACTATACGCGTCGTTCGTCTGCCGCCGTGGTTCCTAGACGAGCTATTTCACGAGCCATTAAGACAAAAAATCTCTGTGCCACTTTGTCGGCTATAATTTGTCTTAAACGGCGTATATTTCTTTTCCTGCCACTCTTGTATACACACACACACATACACACACACATTTGAGCACGGGCACAGAAATACAGTCTACGCGATCCTGCTTCAAACACAGACTAGAAATTATATATAATATTCAATATCTATATATATACATAATAATATTGCATAACCACCTGTTAGACGCCTAGTTAAGTCTTTTAGCGATTTTGGTTGGTTTCCAAAGTTTAGCCCGCACGGGAGGCGCACCACAACTGAGGGCCACTATAATATATTATGCAGTTGCTTCTCTTTATTTTTTTACGATGTTATATTATTATCATCGCAGTGGGGTGACAGTCGCGAACCACCAGCGAATCCATGTCTTACAAATTGGCGTAAAAATACTTAAACACTATGTATTAACTAGGTATATACCTATTTAACATACCTATTACCTATACTATATACTTACATTATACTGTCGGATCTCGCAACAACTACTTGTAGGCACGCATATATATACAGTGCAATCAATATTCGAAAAGCGTTTCGACCATAATATCATATCATTATCGCAGTCTCGAGGATAATACGTTCGACGTGATCTATAATAGTCTACACGCGTATTTTAGTCACTGCGGTTGTCGCCAGTACGACATTTTGTTGCGATTATCTGCAGCAGCGAAACGCATACCCGTCCGACTTACAACAGCGTTTAAATGGCGTCGAGTGTAATTCCTGTTAGCCATATTCTCCGACATCGACAATGACGACGACGGCGACGGCGTAGATAATTAACGCCACCGGAAGCCTGTTCGCGTTTACACCACAATTAGTCACCGCCACAAGAGGGATATTGTATACCAAGCACATCATACGCGAATGTAGTTATATATGTAATAAATAGTCCGACGATTAGCGATTTTTTAGCGTTTCGATTGTTAAAGAACAACAATTCATATTAATCGTGCGACGATTAGATAATATAGGTAGCTGTTTTCATACGAGTCGGTCGCCATTGTTGTTCAACGCACTGCAACAATAACGATAAACCAATAATAATAATAATATGCCGACGACCATATACCTATGTTATAATAATATAATTAATTATGTTAACATAACTGAAAATATAAAATTTCTCGTAAAACGTGCGCGTGTCAGTTTTAATTGGGGTTGCCAACTTTTAATTTGAAAAATACCGGTCCAAGGGTACCAAAAAAGAAGAAAAAAAGGTTATAATTATCCATGCATTTTTATTTAACAATAAGGTCAACCAACACAAATACCTTCATAGTACGTTAATATAAATCTGAAGCCATTAAGGTAATAGGATTTATTGCAGCAGTATCTGATAACCAAACAAACGATAAAATATTAATTTATTTATATCGATCTTTCGCCGAAACTATTACTCTCGATCGGATGGAAATACCAAATCTTTATAGGTCGGTGGTAGGTTTATACCGTCAGCCGGCTTTGTAAGTCCATGGAAGTGAAATAGTAAATACCTACTGGTTGGCAACCCTAGTTTTAATATAAGTACCTCAGTGACTGGTTGGAGGTATTGACGTAGGGTATTCCAGAGTCGAAATTCGATATTCAAAGCAGCAAGATTAGCATCTATGAACGGAGCGCGAAACGAAGCAGTGGAGCAACAATAAATTGCGATTGCAGTAAACCGCGAACGAAAAGTGCTGAATCGAAAACATTTACGCTGCTCTACAGGTAGAGGTAACGTTTACATTATATTTTTTAACTTTTACTGTTGTTATTTTGTTGTGCGGCGTATAACTTCGATTTCGCAAAAATCGACCAACACCTTATACTATTCTTGACAAGTAATGAGTGTATGGGAAGCTTAACAACACAGAGGGCTCATTTTGATAACTCGATTAGGTAATCGTACGGAAAGTAGTGTGGGGGTACTAGGGTAAGAATGTAAGATATATAGATTATTGTATTTTGTCGTAGACAGGCTACACCACTGCGAGATGCTGTTGTCATTCAGTTCTTGTCTAGTAGTATAAGGTCTACGCTGTAGCCTGTAAGCATATATACGCATTGGCATTATGCTGCGAGGTATACAAATTATTAAATAATATAGTTACCGGGTCTCGGCCAAAACAATAACGTGGTTACGACCGCGACCTAAGCCGCGGTAGCAGTAACAACAATATTTAATATACCTAATAGTATAACAAAGACGGCGACGGCGATAACCGTATATCACGGCGATGACGTATCGGGCGTGTGAACCTCCCGCGATAGCGGCTAATTGCGTAATCCGACGCCGGCGTCGGCCGTGGGGGTGTGCTTCTGCGGCGGCCGGATATGACGTTCTTGCACGGGTCACCGATATCGTGGCGCCAGACATCCCCAAAAATTAATTAGTGGAACCAACCGACTGTGTTAGCAGTTTATTTTACGGACGACCGTCGCCATTAAATGTGTATATAATAATATAATATAATACCTCCGTATATAACGTCAAAATACTACGATTCTATATATTATTATTAAATCATACATCGCAAGAGTGCATGCGGCTTACATGCGTATATAGGTACATACCTAATAATTTAATGACATACACACGATTTCGATTTAATGAATATAAACCATATATAGGTGTACATACTAAGTACACGCTTAAAATATATACGCGTCACATAAAATCTGGCGAGGGTTTTTTTTTCCAATAGACTTTCACATATAGTATTATTAATTTCATTTTATCGTATTCTATAAGTAGGTATCGCATTATATACTATTATAATAGGTCCTACTCCCATATAATATTGAAACGCGCACAACATGATACGCGTGTTATTATTTTGCCTGGCAACCTTTTATTGTACAGTACCTATATAATAATATACATATTTTACAGAGCGAACCGATAATTTAAATTTTAAATATTATACATATTATTTGACAGATGTACATTGTGTTTGGATTTTTTCCCCTCCTAATTCCAGAAAATACATTGCTAATGGCATGATACTACGGTATATACACTATATACACAATATAGGTATAGTAGGTACATATAATTGTTATTACTTATTGTAGTATATTTTTTAATTATTATTAGGGAACGGACTTTAATGCTATAAAAAATAAGAAAAATGTTCTAAACAAATACGACTTAATGCCTTAAAAAAAAGGCTTTAATATCTAAAAAACTTTAAAAAACACAATTTTGAACAGATTTCTGTATGTATAATATGTGTAATATAGGTATTAATATTGTTATTATAACTTATCACTTATAAAAAATACATTGTTATAAAAAATTTATCCTATAAAAAAAATATTTAAAGACATGAAAAAAAAACTTCTCTAGTCTTCTCACTCATCTTCTGTTTTAACCTAAAACATGTTTTTAATTATTAATTAATAATTCAAAATTATACATAATATTAGATGAAATTTATTTTAGTTTTTTTACCTGTTTATTATTTTTGTCACCCTGAACAATAACATGCTGCTTAATATTTTCGAACAAAAATCTTCTACGGTTATCCGTGAGTGTCGTTTTGTATGCTAAAAAACTTCGTTCGACGTCACAAGAAGTCATTTGGGTAAACTTCATACATGACATACCATCGCCGGTTAGTTCTTCAGATATATCGTCTCGAGTTGTTATATTTCCCTCCAGAATATTGGAAATATTTTTCATTGCTTTTTATCCTTTATTTTTTTCAAGTACATTTTCAAATTTTTGATTTACGGCTTTCCCTATTTTATTCTTATCTATTCCGATTTCATTTCTTACTTTTTCAATAATACCGCTTGCACCAGCCTACAATAATCCAGATGTTTTTAAAGTTGTTATATACTTAGGTAAAGTACAATAGTTTGCTTTTATAAACGCTAGATTTAATTCCAAACTATTATCGACCAATAATACAATTATTGTAAATTTAATTATATATTTGAAACTTTTATAATTCCAAGTAACAAATATGTATAAAAATTACTTAAAAACATTAAAATGCACTAAAAATGTCAAAAAATGCTCTAAAAAGCAAAAAAATTCTTAAAAATACAAAAAAAATGCAAAATAAAAATTACAATTTTTAATTCCTTGATTTATGAAATGAACTTTGTGCTTGGAAAGAAATGTTTTCGGACATTGAGAATAAGATGCAATTTGCTTTCAAATCCGTTCCCTAATTATTATATATTTATATGGCACACATTCACCTATGCGTACACAAGTAATAATGTATTTATATGTATAGGTCATACTATAAACAAATGTCTAAAACACTTTGTTGACCACAACCCAGACGCAGAGAAATAATTTTACATAATCATAGCCTTTTATTATACACCAAAAATTTTCAATTATAATACTATACACCATAATTTGTTTTCTATGTATATGTTGTACCTATAATATGTACTATGTAGTTTGGTTCAATAATTAATATAAAATAATAAGGCTCAGATACTTTTTGTTTGTGGTGCGATAACACATTAAGTGTTCAAACAGAATTTATTAGATTTGTAATTTATTTATCTATTAATTAATAGTGTAATATAGCATATTGTATTATAAATGGATTTCCGGTAGCTCTATACACTTTATTAAATTATGTTGGTTATCAGTGTTATGTACAAACCTTATTATTTTTCATATACTGTAATTTTCCAATTAAACCTTTGTTTTTTTTTTATTCCCTATACTGATAGCTGATAAGTTTAACACTCATTTCCAAATTAATTATTCTGTAGATATTACACTGACCTTCAGAAATGATCTCAATAAATGTCTTTAATAGTGCGATTTAAGGTTATTGTTGATAGCAGATAAACTGTATCATTACAGTTTTTTTTATAGACAAATTAATGAGGTATTATTTAAAATGTATCGCTTAAAATAATTGGAAATTACTGAAATGTGTATTATTTATTATACCAAAGTATAATTATCTAATATTACACAAACAAATAGTTCAATTAAATTGTATAATTTATTATTCGTACGTGTACATTTCAAATTATTTTATTAATTAGATAAATAAAGTTCTGTAATCAATTTTTACACTTTAAATTATTTTTGACACGTTTTTCCATAGAACCCAATGATGCAATTTCGATTTGATTGCGTTTAAAATATGAACACTTGATTCGAAGGGAGATATTTTACATATATTTATACTTAATTTGTACTCATCTCATATTTTTTAAATGATTGACAGCTAATAAATTAATTATTTACAAATAAGAGATTAATACATTTTTAGACTGATTTCAATAACCTTGATTAGAGACTTATAGTATAAACGAATGAACTATACATATAGATATAGGTTTAGGTATAAATGCGCTTCAACTGTATAAAAATAAGTCGTTTTTCCGTTAGATAATAGCAACGTTTTCTGTGTATACTTTTAACGTAAGTATAACAAATTATAAAAGTTGTTGTATCTAACTTCAAAAGTGTATAGTTAATTTTTTGTGATTTTTATCATCTTAAATAACTACAAGAACTATATATAATAGTATTTATATACCTGTACAATGTTATATACATGTTTCTATGTGTTCAAACTAAATAAAAATTTATCATATAAACCATACGTCAAACAATAATAATAATTTCAGTTGAAAAAGGGTGCAACAAAAATGATAAATGATAAATATTGTTAGAACAACACAATACGTAATTTAACATCTTTACATTTATTTTAATTGGTAGATTACAATATTATGAATATAATATGTAGTAGGAATATTATAATAATAGGTACCTGAAAAAGTTCCAGATATAATATGTTTATATATTTATATATTTTCCGTGGCCAAATGACAACAAATTTAGTCAAAAAGCTTGACAATTCGATACAAGATTTTCATCATTAGAATTTTTAATAGAAACCATATAAATATTTGAAGTTAACATTTCGGCGAAAAATTTGAGGGAAAAAATAAGGATTTTTCCTCTAACGATCTCATAGTTATATTGTTGTAATTCAAAACATATTATTTAGTCATTGTAAAACTTGAAACTTTCCGACATTACAATTTCTAAATTCACAATAGCACTTTCAAAATATTTAGACTGCAGTTTTAAAATCTTTAACTATTTATATCTCGAACCTTTTCCCACTGTTATACAAAAAATGCATCGGGCGTCAGTATTATAATTTATTACTTATGTCTTATGACTTATAACTTAAGTTATAATATAAGTTAACCTAACTTATAATTCATAAGATTTAATACTTTCAAAATTAAAAATCTACTTATGCTAGCAACTATTTCCAGTTTTTTTTAAAATGCAATTTCGTAAAACTTATTTTGGTTTTATGTTAATGTGAATTATAAAATTAATTAATTTATATTGTATATTTAGTATGAGGGCTATATATTTTAAATTTTGTATTAATTTATACATATAGTTTTAAGTTATAACTTAAATGTATTCCTTTCAAGCTAAAAAACATGAAAAATGTATGTAAAAATTGTTCCGTTAACCGGCTCTGTAGTTATGTAATAGCTAATAATGTACCTATATAGGTATCTAAATATTTTATACAAGAGAAAAGAGATTAAATGAATTATGATTATTAATTCAAATTTCTTATAAAGCTATTATTTAATTAATTAATTTTGAAATAATTATTCGATAAAAATATGAATTTACCGGCCATGACATTTGACTTCTTAGATATAGAATATGTTTTCCAACCTACAAATGCTGTACACATTTAAGTCCATTTATTGTTTTCGACAGTTTCTGGAAGCACTTGAGCAGTTGTACAATAGTCTACTTTCATAAAAGATCATTAAATATTTCGGGTGTTATCAAATATACCGTGTTAAGATCAAATATTAGTTTTTAATATAACAATTACTTATCACAAACTACTAAATTTAGGTATGTTAAATAATTAAAATAGAAATGTGATCATACTGATTACATATAAATTCAATAATTTGTTCAGAATTAATAATGCAAATGATAAAAGTAATAAATATAATGGTTTAAATTACATATATTTGTAAAAATGTTATGTGCCATATTTTTATACTAATAATGATATAATCCCAAACCAATAATAGAAACCATTTAAATAAACCAAAAGAATATTCGATTTTCGTGAGCTAAGACTAAATTCACGAGTGATCCAATTTATAGAAGCCTATAGGGGCTTTAAAAAATAAGAACATACAAATTTTGGATAAAATTAATTTTACATAATATTTTAATTTTTTATTACAAATAAGAGTATTGTATTATAACTTATAAATTATAATTATATCATAGAATAAGTAAATTTACTGCTTATTAGGTATATTCGGCTTCTATAAACATAAGTTTAGAACACGTTATATTATCACCGTTATTATGTCCGTCCGTTCGTCCCTAGTAAGCTTCCCTACCTCTTTACTAGTTACATCAGTGCATATGGTCATGATTGGTTGTATTAAGATCCATGGTTCTATTCAAAGTAAATTCAAATAATTAGCCTGCAGTATTAAAAAATATCAAAATATGAGTATTTAATATTGATTTAATTTTATCTAAAAAATAGGTATCAAAATATAAAGGTTATAGGTAGGTACTGAATAATTATTTTAAAATTGTGTAGTAATATTATACTTATTTGCGTTGTATTAGAACGCTTTTAAAACGAGGAATTCAGCACGGAGTAAGGTTTCCTTTATAACTTATTATAATATGATACAAATACTTATTTTAATATAACCTAATTTTAACTTTAATTTAAGTAATTCAAATGACATTATAAATTATTTACAATTACATCATTCTTAAAATTACATATATTATACAACGCAGATCCAAAAATGTATTATGAAATTAGGTTTAATGTACCTACATCGCTTATTTACATACAAAATGTCGACGAATAAATTATTTAAAAAGCCTGTAAAAAATTAAAATCGATAACAATATTATGATATTGTTTTCACATGGTAAAACATGATTGACTTATTAAAATTAAAATTAAAATGTTTCCTTTGAGGCGGTTGGTCTTCAAAGAAGAGTTTAGTTAGAACCCGTGATTTGCAGTCGATCGATTTAACGAATTCTTAATGTGGTTATATAGATAGAAAAAATAAGTTCGGTACATTTTAAAAGATCTTGTGCCATTGGATTTTGTATAATATTAAGAAACAATTTTTTTAATTAACAATATCACTAATCAGTTAATTATATAAAACGTTATAATATAACGAGGCATTCGTTAAGTTATCAAAATTAAAACTGAGTAATCAGCAAATAGCTTATCAAGCATAAAATATGTGCCTGCAGGTACCAACGCATAAGACATTTTTTTGTCTATTCAATCTATATACATAGTGTATATACATTTATAGTGGAAGAAATTGCATGTATATTATATTCGTTTGTGGAAGAATCATATTATTATATGGTCAATAATCTATCGATCATTTACAGCATATATGCATATATTATAATAACATAATTTGTGAATTCATACGAGATACAATATTTTAAGACATATTAGTTTGTTTGAGCAATATGTGCATTGGATAATATTCTAATCGAGTCGTTAACCAACAAAGTATATATAGAGTAAGCTGCGTATAGCTTATAGATATACATATTACATAATACATATATTATAGAGGTACGAGTATATAGTAATACTTTATAATGAAGTGTGAAATAGCCACTGCAGTGAGTATTGAACCATATGGTATTTTAAAATATCATTTATTTTTTTATTTGTATATTCAACAATACTGACGGAAGCCAAAATATTACATGGGCATATAATATTAAAATTAATTGATAATTTATTATACATTATACGGAACATATATATAAACGTTATACTTGCCATAAGCATGATTCTCCAGATTGCATGGTTCTCAAAATAATTGATGTTAAATTTATGGATAGAAAATGGATACAAAGGTGGAAGTGATTTTATACTTTATCATAGAGATTAGTTTACAGGAGAATCAACATAGCCATCAATTAGTTGCAGATTGAGAAAAATTAAATTAGCAACTATTGCCTTCTACCAACTAAAGAAAATAGTTGATAAAAGTCCATTAACTTAATTTCTATCAACTACTCAAACCAAGCTTGTTCATTATTGGATAATAATCATTAGATGAATTGTCAATATATTTAATAAGAACACTGCATAGATATAAGGAATTCGCCCTATATGCCTACCCTTTAAATTTCAAATAATTTGTGTGTTGTTAGTTTTATTTTAACGTACAGACAAAATCGCAGCCGCTGCAGAATCTATCAGTGGCTCCGAAAAATATTTCAAAACCATTCGATAGGAATGTACCATACGTCATTATTAAACGTTAGGTATATATGTAATACAAATTACAATCTCCCGTCGAGTTTGTCGTGGGAGCAAATAACACTACCTGTACCTGTACGCAAGAACGGGCTAAATCAGCATGACAAAATACCCACGATTTTAAGCAGAAGTTTCGGTCGAAATGCTCTTAAATGCAGTGCGTAGGTATATGGTAGTGTCTATACCTATTGCCCAATGTTCGTTTTGCCGAGCACAAAGGCGTAGGCGGTGGATGCGGTCAGATGCATGGTGGTTAGCGAGGGCTAACCACAATTGCTGCATAATAAAATATTATTTTATACGCATATGTACCTAGGTACTTGATATAGGTACCAACTATGTGATACTATAATAATAATGCGGTATGACGTCATGATGTATCATGGGTGCCGCTCGTGACCGCAAAGGCGTAACGATGACGAGATAAAAGGATATTGTTATACTACGGGGGCCACGATATGATATGAGTGGCAGCGGTAGAATATACATATAGGTATAGGCAGCAAAAGGATGACGGCAAAGACGGTGACTTGGAGTGGCGTGGCGTAACGACGAAACTAATACGCAAGGCAGAAAGACGTTGCACAAGTACAAAAAAAACGTAAAAATGTATAAACACGAAGCGAGTGCTGAGCTGCAGATGATGCGATGGCGACAATAAACCCGAGCCGCGTGGCGGTATAAATCATATTGGTTGTCCATTAAAATAAAATTACGAGTCGGAACACGGGAATGCCGCCGCATCGTTGTCGCGCTTGCTGAACGGCTCGAAAAGAATAGCTTCAGTTATACAGTAGGTACGCAAGATAGGTATATAATAATATAATATAACATACGCACGACAACGTCGGCCGTGTGATAATATGGGATATATTGTAACGAGTCGTTTAGACGCGATTCCCGCAGCTGCCGCCTCGTCCGCAGATCGCCGAGTTTATATAATATGCATTATTATTATTATTATTATTATTATTATTATTATTACTATTATTATTATTATCATCATTATTATTGTAATAGTGTATTCGAGTGGCGTAAAGAGGAAGGGTGTCATCGGAGAGGCAGGGGCGGCGCACGGTATACACCGCCGGCTAATGGTAAAAAGAAAAATTAACCATTAATATGACACCGGGGACAATAGATTAAGTGACTCCATTCATTGTTGCCGCCGCCTATTTAGCCCGCACCGCGCAGTAATAATAATAATAATAACGACGATAGACGGCATTATGATATAATATACGACGCGCGCGAGCGTTTGTGTGTGCATGTGTGTACCTATAAACTATTATTATATGTGTGATGAATTTATCGCGACAATAAAAACGAGTATGATATAGTGGGAAAAAAAAATTAAGCAGAGATTTTTTTTATTCGCCATATTATCTACAACTGCGCGCTGCAGCAGGAGTGCCCGGCCGAGTCCTCCTATCGTTGACGTCGTCGTCGTCACGGGCCGCCGATTTCTAGACTCAACGGCCCCGGTCGACCGGAACTAATTCGCAACTCCACATATAGGTATACGTGCCGCCGCCGCCGCCGGTGTGTCTGCCGACACCGTATATTACGCGTATACACACGGTTTTCAAAATTAGATGTATTTTATAATATAATGTATACAATATACATATAGAGGACCAAACGGACGATAGGGGTGGGTACACTCAGCGGTGCACCCCACGTATATCGTTATATCGTGCTGCTTTATTATATAAGTATGCGACTACAATATTATTATACTGCGACGATGCAGATCGACAATGCAATTATCACGCAACACGCGCAGCCATTTTGTTACCAGTTTCCCGAATCCGTCCACCCGAATATGAATTTGCTCCCCCTAGCAACTGCGACTCACGATTTCTTTCGCCACCGAGTCTCCGTAGTACACGAGTTTTGTTTTTCCACTCTCGCAAAGTATAGTCGAAAGTGAATATTTTGCAAGTGCTTTGGTAGTGTATAATTACCACGGTAGATGTATTAGAAATTCGTTTTCAGGCTCATGGGGAGCTAAGAACGCTCATATTCTATGAGACCCCGCACAAACCGTTTGACCGCGGTCAAATAAAATATTATATATATTAAGCGTGCAAAGTTTGACGTCTATAGTTACACATACTTACCTATAGGCATATTATGTACTCTAATTAGAGAACGGACCAAGCCGAGTCGTATAGGTTTTTGCAGGACACGCTATTTGAAAATTAGTTGGTCAATAGTAATATGCGTATTATAATATTATACGCTCGCCGCTGTCGGCCGTTGTAATTCTGGTTATTTTACGAGCGTTCTAAACTTCTATGGACCGTTTAAAATGTTTGAACTTCTTTCACGCCGCCGCCGAGTATTTAGGTGTACATTAATAATTGTATGCATTGGTACAACATCATAGAAATGCTGATTGAGTTACTCATTTACTCTGCTCTTGTTCGGACACGTGACGCACACATTGTCTATAGTGTCTACTATAATACGATGTATCTTAACTGCCGGCAAATGAGAACAACTTATTTATAACACTATTGCGACCTATTATCCGACAACCAATTTATTGTTTTAATTATATAAACATTCCACTATAATAATGTAATATAGAGAATTCATGTAAAATAATTTGAATTGTAATCATTGCAAAGTTGTAAACATTAAAATATTAAAAAATAAATCTGTAAAAATTGATATTGTCTTCGATAAAACATTTCTCGTTTATATTAAGTATACACGTCATCATAACTTTATAAAGGAAACCTCGTTCTGTTTTTAAATCGAAAACTAACACTTCTCACTGAATCGATATAATATACAGCCCGTGCTTGACGCTTGTTGAAATACCTGGTATGGCGGTACAATAATAATTGCAATACCATCGTTGAATGCTTATCACTTCGACGACTTTTTAAATCTTTTTTTTATTATATATGTATTACAATAATACTAACAACAGTTATAATAAGCTCGATCTGCGTCCATCAGAATGCGGTTTTCATGGAAATGGTGTGAAAAAATTGGAATTTACGTTCTTTCGCGTCATTTGTTTACTCTAAAAGGGGTTTCACACTGAAAACTCGTCCAACACTTGTTTCTGGTTTTGTCGCTGCGTTTGGACAGGGATCATTACTTACGCCTCGATTTGTATGATTTTCATAAAAAATAAATAAATTGCTCGTGTTAAAGACTTAAGAGAAAATACACCGCTTTGTATCGATCAATTTATAGTATAACGTCGATATTATTAAACTCGGACATGCTATAAATTAGTAACTCGAGTAGGTCTGCTTGAATAGTAGCCACCACAGTAATTTATTGTGGTAGTGAGATGGTTCATTTTTCTACTGGTTATAAGACTATAAGGGTCGAATAATAATATAATAATTAATAATTATTGTTCTGTAGTCATGGGTCTTTGGTCGAAAGTCACGGTTAGCCAAATACAATGTCTGGTGAACACATTTTTGTCATACGTGGAAGTCGTGAAGGCGATTATAAGGAGTTTATTTGTAGAGCCAAGTCTAAATACATAATTAATGTAAAGGAATTAGATGTGGGCAGACAAATAAATGTTTGAATTATTATTAGTCTCTGTTTTATACTTTTATTTAACATAATGATGTTTAAAAATATAGCGATGTGTAAATGCAAAAACAAATGTGAAATAAGCCAACATTTACTAAACATCAGAACACCCAAAATTTGGCACATGTCAACTTCAAAAGATTATCACATCACTTATATCTGCTAGAATCCTAAACGAAAAATTTAATTGAGCGACATTTTAAATCACCTAATTCATTTATTCGAAACGACACGTCACTTTCATGCTCTGAAGGCTAACCGCTTAAATTGTTATAATTGGTCGGACCAAAATACACAGCGATGCGAAATGTGCAGTAGTCTTCTCGTTTAGAACCATTCATCTCGTCGATCGATTTAAAATAGATTTACATTATGTGGTAGACATCGTGTTTATGGATCACGCGCCGCCATCGTTATGTGGTGAAATTAATTCGTTGTTTGTTATTTACATGAGTAGGCTTACCTATCATTTAAAATATTATGCTTATGAAGTTATGAATATGAAATTTAAAATGTATTAGTTCAAAAACTAAAAAACGATAAAAATGGTAAAAAAATGAATATATTATGTTGTGTCAATTAATTTAAACAATGTGTACAATTATTTCTAATAACATTAATATTATTTTTCTCATAATATACCTAAGCGTTTAAAGTAAAAAAAAAGATTAATGATTCGTATTACTCAACAAAACGCAAAGTAAAAAATAATTGAAAGCGACACATGCAGGCACAAACATTATACTCGACGGCCGCGGCCGAGTGCCAACTACACTGGTCTTTTAGTATACATATAAAACTTTTATATTTATTATAATGCACATGGCGTTTGGTGTCTAATATAATCATATCCGTCTAAACTGTATATTATAAGTCGTATATATATTGAAATAATATACCAATATTATATTTTACACGGTTAATGGTAGTATAATTTTATAAAGAGACGAACACGTCCGCCACGGTGGAGAGAGGCGAAATGCGTGTAAATCGATTTAATAATTCAATAAACAATAATAATATTGCATTATTATAACACGTAATCCTTTGATCCGTGCCGACCGCCCCACGTCCGGCGACGGCAATTTATTATTATTAGTGGGGCGATACGAGTACTTGTATCGGAGACTCGGTTTCACAACAAAACCCACGATAGTACCTATAGTTGTTCGTTTATAAGAAAACGAGAGATCCAATCGTTTGCATATTATTTACCTAAAGATGGATTTTTGTTACTGTAGCGGACATAAATTTACTGTGTCATAATCATCTATATAACTATAGAGTTACTCAATTCATATATATAGAAAGATGTAATATAATTTATCCTTAATAATTAAATCATTGTTTTTAAACATTAAATGGAACAAGCTGTAAGAAAAATTTAAACAAATGCCATGCATATGAACTGCGGCTTACATGGCTTGAGTTAATTTTTTTTTAACAAACAGTTAAATCTTCTTTAAAATGTATAAACATAAATCTGAACAACTACTTTTCTCTTTTGTTTTTGATATTTGGACAAGCGTTCAATAACATCACGCTTAAAAAAATTGTTCACGATTTATTATTCTCTATGTATAGAGAATATAATAATAATATGTAACAAACAAATCATTCCTGTATGACGAATAACTTGCCCATTGTAAAAGAGAGGCAAATAACTATATATTATATAGCATTATAATATACTATAGGTAGGTACTTACATCGAGTGTTATATTAAAGAGGATAATAAAACAAAGAAGAAAATTAAGTAGTTTTATGGGCGTTTGGGGTGGGTAGACGATTCTTGGTAAGTAGGCATATTATATATTTGGCGTGTAAGATCCGATAGTTCTTTTCCGTACAGTGTACTAATGAGAGTCGTTGCGGAGGCGGAAGAGAGTAAAAAACGAGAAAAAAATCCAGCCACATGCGGTTCGATACAACGTAATATGTATATAATAATAATATAATATATTATATTATAATGGTTTCTAAGAGACGCGTACACAATGACCTCCCTCATCTGCAGCGGAGTAGGCAAGAAGACCAAGTGGGTTTCTCTCTCCGTAGCCATCAGCCGCTGAGCGCGTTTAACTAATTACATTTTTTCGGAAGTACCCTCTCGCATATGCACATAATAATAATAATAATGTTATGTCATACGCTTGGCAAAAACAGTATAACACACGGACGTGTTTATAGTAAACTCATTAGCAGAGTGGGCTTTTAATTGGTAGGTTTTTACTGTTGTAGGGCTCAGGCAAACAAGCTGCATAGTGCATAGGTATATTAATATTAACACTACACATGCAGTGTACACAACGGTTTCCTTGTGATATTTTGTACTATACTTAAGGAGTATCATGTGGAGTACAAACTTCTGTTTTCAAATGAGAAATCACCTTTTCTACAGTAAATTATTTAGCAGATAATTTTTCTGATGAGTTGACGTATTAACATCAAAATAAATTTGAACAATTAGTTTTTGAGTTATTTAACTTTGTTAAATGAGACAATGGTCCATATTATGATGACGGGTATGGAAGATAACACAGGAATATCATAATTTGAAAATGTATACAATAAATATTAATCTATCAACATGTGTAACAAGTAAAAATTGTTGAAGTATAATATAATTACGCACTAGATCCAATATTACATCTACTTTATATTTTTGTATAACCATTTTTAGGTACTCTAGTTAGTACTTTATAGTTTATACTGTTTATAGTAAAAATAAAAACATTTGAATGACTAAAAATTACTTTTTCAAATTTTGAATTAGATACCTCATCAATACAAATTTTACCAAAAAATCACCGGCTTAATAATTTACATTAGAAAATGTGTTTTTTTTCCGAAAAACAGTAGATTTATTTAGTTCCAGGACAAATAATAATAAAACCTCATGAATTTGAAAACATGGTCTTTCATAGTGGGATATTTAAGAATTCCAAAAGTCAGAATTTGAATGAATTTATTTTTGAAGAAAAAAAATGATGGGGGGGGGGCTATCATTATTCTCGGTTTAAGTGTTTAACCACCCTGTGTATTATATTGTTATTAATTTAGGTATAGGTATATACCGACCGTTATCAGTACGCAATTAACACGTGCAGCTAGTGCGTGTGTTTTGGACGGTGTTAAATACTCAACAAGTGGATGACACAGAGTACCGCCAAATACCTATATGATATTATATAAATGCAGAGTGTTACGTTTTGAATTAAACATGAGGTTTTTTTTTGTCTACTGGTTTAATAATAATAAACTAACAACAATGTAATATAAGGCTGCTCGCGTTACGACGACCCTGGGCTTCGCGTGGGATGCTGGTTGCTGTACACCGATATGATGTACGATCGACAAGGATTTAGGATATTACACTATATCGTTGTACGTACCTAACTAATTTGCCATCGTTTCATAATCCCGCCCCCGCCACACCCATATGATGGGAACTACGGTGAGGAGGAAAGAAAAAAAATAAAGTATATACTCTATTATAATATAGACGACGTTTTATATACACTTGTACATAATAATATAATACTAATATTATAATTTATAATAACGTACGCGCGAGCTCTTCGGAATAAATTGGATTTATAATATGCGGCGGCGCTCAAGGTGGTCCGTCTCGACCAGCGCGCGATAATAAACGCGTTGCAGTCGTTGTAATTATTACGATTCGGACTCGTAAATATCATTTAGAATCCGTTTTCGTGGGTAACCGGATTTGAAATCAAGTGCTTGTAATGGGAAGGATGAATACGAGTCATATACATACATACACATATATTTATATTTTATTTATATATATGTTTGTTATATGAAATAAAAAACCTAAATTTGTTGATAGCATCAACAATTTTAAGCATCAGTATGCACAGAAAAAGTTTTATTTGTTACACATTACCATGTGTATTATCATTTATAGTTTATAACAAAGTACTTATATCTACCTGATTTTATAGGTACGGTAGGCACTTATTTACGTTTTATTAAAGTAAACAGTTTTTTTTTAAAAATATTGTTTTTCATTGAATTGTTATTATTCATGGTATATATAATTGGGTACCGAAGGTATGAATTTGGCGTGGTGGAATATAACTGTAAGGAAGTCTTAGACTTTTATAATTAACAGTAAATGTCAGAACTGCACTATTAAAATATGAAAAATCATATTAATAATTTGTATTAGTGTAGGTCTGATATATTTATCCAACTGACAGGTCGACTGTCGAAAATTAAACATTTCTCGACCGACCCATCATGTCGGTCTGGTCTGACAAGTGCGATAATCGAACATTATACTAGTTTCAGCCTTTTTAACCCGGCAATGCCAGTGTGACTGTACCAAAATAAGGTTGACCATGACCAGGACAGTTTCCGGATTGATACACACACGTTGCCGAGGGCTGTACGAATAATATACAGAGTGATTCAGCAAGTCCGCTTGCCCCTATTTTGTTGTGATGGAAATGCAAGTAAATAAAGTATATTAAAAAGTTTCAAAAATCAGAATTGTATATTAAGGGTAAATGGGATTAAACGCTATACTGGCCGTTTTTAATGGGTTTAATAAAAGCATAAGGAATTGTCTCCTAAGGAATCCTATAAGCATTAGGAAATTGTCTATGGGTTTGTGTGTTGCTCTTGTAAATGTATGAGTAGTAAACTATCATTAGTATGCATAGTATGTATGACTGTGTGTACTAGAAATAGTGAAGCAATACCTCATGTAGGTACATGTCAATAACGCGCATTCCACGAATATTAATTTTTTTTTGTTTTTGGTAAAAATCATCAATCTTTGACAAATCGTATTAACTTTTCTTTTTAGCCGATAACATTTCTGAACGTATTTGAATTTGCCATGAAGTATAGTTACTTGAAAAAGATTTCCTCATGTTTATGTTCTTAAATTAATTTTTCACTCAAATATTATTAATATTCTTAGAAATTCAAATTCAAAAAAGTGGCAATTTGATTTCGCAAGTAAACTTTATGACAAATTTATTTATGTTTTCAGAAGTTTTATCCGAAGACCGGAATGGTTAGTACAGTCATTAGCATCTAATTTTTGTACAAAACATAGAATCGGGGATCGAATCTCCACCATGGGGTGACCACTGAAGGCATGCTTGGTGAATCCTCCTGTATATTATGTGCGTATGTCGGATACTCGACACGTGTGTGTGTGTGTGTGTGTGTTTTCGAGGACATTGGAGAAGACCTCCCAGCGTGGTGTCTGACGATAATATTATAATAATAATATAAGTTATATAGACGGTATTCGCGGGGGACACGGCCATTTGCCATATATGACAAATGCTCTGCCGTTGTGTTGTTGCAACGACGACTACGCCTCTGCCTCCTAATATTTATAACTACCCGATGATGTAGATGACCCGTGACGAGAAGATCCGTGAAGGTTTTTGACGTTTTGACAGAGGTATTGCGGCGTGTCATCCGCGTTCGCAGTGATTATCTGTAATCCCTCCCCGGGGTCCACACCGGTGCGTGCGTTAAGAATCAGCAATTTTATTATTGTTGAGGAAAAAAAACCGTCCTTCTGGTAATCTCGGTCGACTTACTCTATTGAGCCACATGTACGTCGTCGCCACCGTGACAATTCTTTTCTTCTCATATCTACAAAAAATAACGATTTCATAAATTTGTGGTGTTATTATATAATCGTCAAAACGGATAGTCTCCTTTCGACTATGGTGTATTGATATCATTATATTATATTATTTACGTATTATAATATACACCGAGACGGGTGTGGTGATGCGCACTATTAGTGATTTAGAGATAAGTCGCTCGTCTTCCTTCACTATAATACCTACTCGATTGCCCGGCGATGTTTTTATTTGATTTGTCGGCACGCTGCTATTATATTACTATTAGGAGATAATAATATGCGTTTGTTCGACAATTTCATCGAAAATCATGATATGCCAATACCACTAATATTGAATTCGATTTTTATTTTATCCGCAGTGGCGCAGTAGTTGTGTAACACTGTGCAATAATTGCATTTTACAGTTGCAGTCTATAGTTTTTATAGTTGTATACGGTTTTATTTAATTTCTATGCACGATTGAAAACTCCTACATATTGCATAAAAGTCGGTATTCAATATTCGAAGTTGAGTGTTCATAATAATACAATTATTTGAACATTCATAATAGTTAACAATTATATTAATTGGAAGTAGGTAATCAATATCATGAAAAATATAATAATTTTAAAATTAATTAAAATAAATGGAATATCACTAAGTGTTGTGTAATTGATTGATGTAATAATTATTGTTCGTCATCAAAAAATAAAATATGAAATAATAAATTACGATTAGATGAGGTTAAATGGTTAAAAGAAGATATTACTCAAAATGTCGTAAAATTATAATTAGTAAAACTAATGGTTTTCTTTACATGGATAATAGGTAATATATTTTTGTAAGTTGCTTTCTAGTTTCTAATATAAAGCGAAGTCGTGTAATAGGTATCCATTAAGTGAACTCGTTGATTTAATGATGGATTTTAATACTGAATATTATTATTATTTTTTTTTATTTGGATTAAGGCTTCCACTGCTTGGGTCATTAGCCTGGTACTGTGTGTGTGGGAAGGGGGGGGAAGTTGGTTGGAACACGATTGTATGTGTGGCAAGGATGTGTTGCTCAGAACCCTGGTGGTCACCCATCCAAGTACTATCAACGACGGCCAGTATGGGACCCTCAGAGCGTTGTCGCAGATTGAGCATACGACTACGCCTCACCAAGCCACTGAATCGTAAACTATCAAAAAATTTTAAACTCTAACTATTTAGGTGTACGATTGTAATGTACAGTTCCAATATATATTAATTGTATTGAACATGTTTTGACCTTCTAAGTTGTTTACGGTGTGTTTTGATTTAATTCATTACCGATTTTCAGTGTGGAAATTCTCTATTCTTGGACTAATTAAAATATACCGAGATAAGTAATCGATTATATACGAAATGTTGATGATTATAAACATTCTAATTAGTTGTATTAAGATTGTGTTTAGGTTACAATATACAGGTTAGAGAATTATTATAATTATTGGTCTATCAAAAATATTAACGGTTATCAATGTTTCAAAAGATATAACGAGTAAATAATTTTATTCTTATTTTACTTACTTAATGAATGTAAAAATAATTTAATTGAAAGTAATAATATCAATGGTCAATATCTAATTGATAGGTGAACACTATTTATTCTAATTTTTAACGGATTGTTCAGCGCATTGACGCATTTGTGAACAACAGCTGTGCCCAGTTATAAATTTATAATTATTAAAATATCTGAGTTGGTAAAGAAAATAATAGCATTTAACCTATATTAAATACTTACAATTTAAACAATACAATAATTACTATGATATATATGTATATGAAATATAAATTATTTACCTATAAATCCTGAACAGAGCAGTCTTAAGCAGTTATTATTATTTATTATGGTAGTACAGCAATGTATCGCATGAAAAGTTAAAATGTGTAGTTATTGTGTAGGTGCCTTTACACATTTGTAAATGTATTGCTCTAAATATAGATATTCCACATTATTTAATATCTAAAAAAAAGCATCTATTTCTAATAAAATCTTGATTATTTTGGACATTTATGAGTATTTTTTTAATAAAACGGCATGAATAAGTATCATAGCATGGACTATGGTTATATAATTTATTATGATAAAATTATATAATTAATACAAAGTAAAAATTGAAAATTAAAGAATTTAACCGATACGTGTAAATATTTGGTATATTAAATTATTATCTAGTTCATATAATATTGTGTGTGGTAATATTATTAGAATCACTAGGTATATAAAAATAAATTATTAATATAATATCGTAGGTTAATTATTGCATATTATATAATGTAATGAATGATAAATGAATCTTAGGTTATTACAAAAATTAATTTATTTTTCATATCATTTAATAAACTGCTGTTTTCAGTTAAGTCATAGATCAATCATATAGTTTACAGTTACAGCTTAATTAAATTATAACTGCAGATAAGAACGTCCTGACCAGATTTGATTGTAACAGTGTAAAAGTAGAAAATAGACACAGGTTGCACTCGGGCCAGAATAATACTACTTACGTCTCATTATCCCAATATAATTGTAGTGCCTGTTGTGGAATTAAGTTGTTTATCTGTAGAAACGGACGTACACACCCATATACGTCTGAGAAATTAAAAAGCTTACTTTTTTAAATCAAAAACTTTCAAAATGTTGGGAGGTGGAAAATCTGTAAAAAAGGTTAATAAAATAAAAATGTCATTATCTAGGACTTTTAGTATAGTTTGCATTATAGTATATAACAAGGCTTTGCACCCAAATGATTTATTCGGGTTATGGTTTCAGGTGCTTCAAATAAAAATAGAGGTTGTGGTTTCAGGTTTTCTTCATTTTAAAGAATATGGGTTTTGTTTAGCCAGTTTATTTATTCGGGTTATGGGTTATTTAAAATCGAGTAATATATCAATTTTGTTGTGCGTAAAGTGTTAAATTTGATTAAGCTAAGTATAAAGTTAAACGATCAACTTTTCAGTACTAATGTCTAATACAGTAGTGACACACGTAATATTATAATTTAAATTTAAATTTAATATAATTTAATATTTTATAATCATATGTCACTTGAAAAATGTAATATTTTTTTTATACGGGTTATGGGTTAAAATCCGAATTTAATTTCGGTTTTAGGTGTTTCGGGTTATACTTCATCAAAATCAATCGGGTTATATGGGTTTACGGTTTTGATAATTTTTAGGGGTTTTTTAAGGGTTTTGGCTATATGGGCTAAACGGGTGCAAAGCCTTGGTATGTAATAAACTGTACGCATTATTGTTTTGGACTCATGTTTTCGTGATTTGTATTCGTATTTTATATAATTGAAATAATTGAAAATAATTTAATTAGACGATTAGTTGAAAAGTTAATATTTATTTAAAATAAAAACTGACACAGACTGTGGTGCCCAAACTATATTTTTATTCTGTTACAAGGTTGAAAATTCAAAAACATATAACCACCCTCCCCTTTTCATTTCATGTTAAATGTTTCATAAAAACATATAATCATAATTAACATAACTAAATTTAACCATACATGTAGAAATTGTTTATTACAGACCTGGGTCTGTGAAATGGAAAGGAAGATATTTTTTTTTTTACAAAGTTTGACGGGACTCAATTAGAACGTTCATTATTAAATCAATCCTGGACTCAATATGTTCTAAAATATTTTATTGGGACTCAGTTCGTATGCAACCCTGAAATTAGGACCCCTTAAATAACCTACACAAAAGATCAAAACACAATACTCCATACGTAATTATTTACATTTAGTTAAGTTGATGATTATTAAAACAAATCTACATCTCATACTATAATCAGCTAAAAATAATTCTGTTCTAATTCATTTTGGATATTGTTTTACTGTTACTCGCTAATTTATTATAATTTAGTATAGTAAATATATAATTGTAACTTTTTTATATATTATATTTATTTGGGTGTTCCTTTTTTTTTCGAAAAGAAAATACATTATAGCATTTTCAATAAGTATAATTGTCGATGAATTTGCTCGCGATTTTAACTACAATAGGTATCAGGTATAAATTTGTCTAAAACCAAACCATTTGAATGCAACTTATCAATGGTAATCTCATTCAAAATATGCTTCTGAGAAGGAGTTGAGGTTGAAAGTTATTCAGACTTTAAATTTGTACGTAATGATAGTTGATCGAATTAAAACAGGACATTGTCAATACAAATGTATGACGTTCAGATATTTCAAGCATGACCAATGCCCATTGACCTTGAAATTATGTATACATTTTGTATAAGTTATTTATTATCATGCTTGTATCACTATAACAGAGGGAAATAGGTATGACAGATTCATGAAAGATATTAGTGAACATGCACTATAAATGACACGAATTGAAATCATACCTAATATTCCTAAATTTTTTGCAAAATTAAAAATATGTACCTAATTTATATTTTTTCAGTAACATTGTATAAATATCTGTAATCTGTTAAATATATATATAAATATGCTATGACATATTATAGGTATCTACTGCAACAATACTAAAAGCAAGGTCAATTAATAATATAACTACACATTATTATATTACAAATTAAAAAAGATTAGGCTCAATAGATTAGGTACAATAGTACCAAAAATCATTTGAATTTGAAGCCTGAATAACATCATAACTATAACCTGCGTTGACATATATGTATATGGTAATAATATAGTATACCAAAAATGAAGTGTTCACTAATCAATTTTATTGTTTTTGGAATTGCTGTTAATTCGTATACAAGTCAACATTTGTTTTTACCACAATTACCGGTTGTAAGTATCTAATTAGGTATATTTGTCAATAAATCAACCATCAAATGTGACATAAGAATGTTCTCTAATACCATCATATAATATAATATGATACAACTTAAAATGATTTAATATTTATTTTCAGGGTGAATACCGAGTGAATTTCTTAGGAGTTCTGCGTTGTGCAGATTTAATCCAGTCGAATGAAAAGATTCAATTTAATTATTACTTAAACAAAACATCTGCCAACACTACCGAAATCAAAGGAAACTTTACCAACAGCATTCCAATAGATGACTCTTTTGATGTAAGTATAGATATTAATATTATTAACTCATTTTCTCTTGATGTAAGTTGGTAGAATTATTAAATTGTATAGTGTCAAAACATATATGTATAAATTGTTTTCTTTATAGATTGAAATCAATATGGCAGTAAAAGATTCTATTGGTGGTTGGAAGGAGAATGCTCATATTTTTAAGACTCCCAAAGCTTGCTCGTCAATCAAATCGTTCTTCGGAGACACTTTCAATCGAGTATTGGATGGCCTAGGAATGTACAACATCTCGTATTGTCCTTTTCCTGCGGTATAAAAATTTTTTATACATTAAAAAAAAATATTATAATTGTTGATTTCATAACATAAGACAAGTTCTTAAATATCAACATATTTTCGATTGAATCACTTAAGATGAATAATCGAACCATTGACATATTTATACTAATTGAGCTATAACGATCATTTCTAATGTAAAAACGTTGTCTAGAAATAGTGCATTTTTTTTTGTCAAAATGTTAAAATGGTTAAGTCTCAAAAATCTCGATACATTTAATTGGACACAGGACTTGTAAGTTGTAAATGCATAAGTGTTATAATGAAAAGTTTTTTTGTATTAAGAAAATCACGATAAACTGGAAAGTACTGGTTTGCTGTAATTAGCTGTTGAAAGCGAACCATTTTTAATGGTTGGATTTTAAGGCTACATCTCATATCCATCGAGAGTGATATGTGACTGTGTGTGTAGGAGACTGATCATTAGTGTGCGTGAGCTCCTTGAACGTTTTATGTCATTAAACATAAACTACAGCTAACATTTTTGAAAATTTGTAGCGTACATACACGCAGTCAAACGTTCCTATATTTTGCGATCAAAACAATTTAAACACGCGAAAGTCCCAAAAAGCAGAAGAAAAATTCACCCAGTACCAAAAGACCGATTTTAATTTTGAAAACATATTTGAATTCCTCATTTTCTTTTCTAGGTTATGTAGGGAATGAATTACCAAAAATACTAATTTTTACGATTACTATTATAATCTGCAAATAATTGCACTGATTTATAAACAAAAAAAATTATTTTCACCGTGAATCTCTAAATTGTTGTCTGAGGACCTCTTTGAACTTGAATTTCGGAAAATCCTTTCTAAGTGAGTCTCCACATCATAAAATAAAACTACAGATCAAATTGCATATACTTATAAGCAGGGCTGGGATTTTATAGCATTTGCATATTTCTTATGAGATGCTTAAAAAATAGCAGAGTAAGCTAAAAATGTGTTTCATGATACAGAGAACTCAAATTAAAAATTTTATTTTGCTTTTTTTTGCATATTTTACTACTTTTTTAGTTTTTATTGCTTTTTTTGGGTTTTTTAAGACTTTTTGTATTTTTACCTGTTTTTGAATCAAAATCTGTCAAAATGTTATGAAATTATATTTTAGTAAAAGTGTTTTAAGATTTTTGTCAATTGAATTATCAAATAAATTGTATTTAATTTATTCAAAGGTACACATATTACTCATTTAGTTAAATTTATATCTCTATTTTTTAATTCAATTTTATTTTTGTATTAAATAAAATTAATTTCAATTGTTTATTATTAATCCACGATATTTGTATGTTTGTAATATAAAAATGCAGGCAATAGTAGGTAATGCTCTGCTGTAAATATATATGTCTAGAGAAGTTACGGTAATGGGTGTGATAAATTTGAATTCATAGACATAAAATCATTGTATACGGAAAAGATTCAGAGCAAAAACAGTCTGTCAGCCTATAATACTACTGTGTATATTTTATGAAACTATTATGGTTAAAGTAATTTATTTTACTATTCAGCATTAGTACCTATAGGCACACTACAGTAAAACTAATGAGAATTTCAAATTTGGACTTTCACTAAATTTACTTTCCTACTGGAAAATATACCGAAGTTGAAATTCTAATTATCGTGTGCACTGACACAAAAAAAATGTATTTTAAGAAAACACACATTATTGAAAAATCAATACATTCATCGCACCGCACAAAATCTAAAAGAAAAAAATTGGTTTATATTTCCAGGGTTTTTATAGAGCACCTGGCTTGAATACTGAAGACTTGATTTCTAAGTTTCCCAAGAAATTTTTTTATGGAACATACAAATTTCGTTTACAATATTCCAAAAATAATGTGGTATAATGTGGTGTATGGATGTGTAATTCATATTTTACAGTTGAAGAGGCCTTGGGAAACTGATTAAACATTAAATTACAATAGAACTACCTATATAATAGTAAGTATTCACTATATTACATTCATGTTTAAGCACAAAATTATAGAATTATTTTTGGTCTGTTTACTCTAATGTATAGTTGCTATGGGAAACTAATTATACATTAAAAATTATAATACAATTATAATACATTATTTAATATTATCTCTATTTACACACATTATAGAAAAGCAAAAATATTTGTTGTCTTTATGTTTATTTATTTGAATATACACATGCAACATGTATAAATTATATTTTTATTTTTGTTATTCAAAACTTACATGATTTATATAACATAGATTATATTGTTATAACGTATAATATTATAATATGTATAATGTATATAGTACATATTAAATTGTTTTTTTAAATATTAAAGAATTAATAAGCATATAAGAATCTTATTCATTTTAGGTTTTGAGCCAGTGTATTGATTTTACAACGATGTGTATTGGGACAATAAAAATGCTTTAATTTTCAACATCGGGAGTGGTTTTTGGTGGAAAATTTGATCAAGATGGTTCTTAGGTAATCCATTAATAAACAATTTCAAAATATTTTAGTGAGTACAACATTTTGTTTATTGATGGTCATTCAAAAGTTGTCCGAATAAGTCTTACCAATTATTTACAATTCGTAGTGTTAAACATCGATATCGCTATCACATAGGACAGAGTACATCGAAGAAAAATTCAATTAGCAGGTTAATGTACAAATTTTTAAAGTAAATAGAAATTAGAATATTTTTTAAATAATTAAACATTAATAATTGTTTGGAATGTAACGTTCTTAAATCAAAATGATATGGACAAATGTCTTACAAACGAAATCATAGCAATTCAATCCAAAGATATGATCGAATATATTATAAGCTTTTTTGGCTGTTAGAAACATTTACGATGAATAACCAAACACTCCCGATATCTATTTGGGCAGAATATTCTATTTGTACAATGCGTATTCAACCAATGTGTGTGTATATGAAAAAATAAATAGTTAAAAATTAAAATTAAAATACTAGAAATCGGGAAATATAAGAAAAAGAAGAATTTATCAATATACATTGATGACGAAATTTCAAAATAATATGAAATTAATGGGACTATTATGCATGTAAAAAAAGTTTGCATGACGAAATTAGCACAATAATATATGACGTTGAAAATGACAATTTAAAGTATTAAAGATGCCATTATGAGTATAACTAAAATAGTAAAATAATATTGTTATGTGGCATTATAATATAATAATATTTGTTCATTAATATATACTATACCAGAGGTATTCAAACTGGACGTCGCGGCTCCTAGGGGCGTCGTGGGAGTAGTCGAAGGGAGCCGAGTAGTATAATTGAAAACCAATAAATATTTTTACGAAAAACGTTTGCTATTATTATTGAGGCGTGTGCCTGTTGGGAAACGTTGAATTGTCTACAACAATCATTCGCTAAATATAGCTTTAATTTTTTTATATATGTAATATGGTAAATAAATAATAAGTATAAATTATAAAATATAAATTACATTCATGTAAACATTGATTTTTTTGTCATTTATAATTTTCGAGCCGTTAACATTTTGTGAAGACTTAAAGGAGCAGTGGGATGAGAAAGTTTGAATACCTCTGTAGTCTGTACTATACTGATTTAAAAGTGCATTATTATGAATTAAAATCCTAATAATAATATTCTCCGTTCAATTTGGCATTAAAATATTGCAGATGATTATTTTTCACAATTGTTTAAGTTTAAGACAATACTTATTATGTGAATTAAAAATAAAATATTTACTATGTTTACGTAGATCTGTGTTGTCAACTGCATGGACTCAGGTTTCATAACATACGCTCAACTATCATAAACATTTAAGCAGTACAACACATTAACACATTGTATTATATAGGTAGGTACTTACCTATATGTACTTAACATGATAGTGATTAGATGTAACTATACTGCATTATTGACTATTGTTTTAATAATAAACCATAAATTAATGATCCATATTACATTCATCCCAATGATAATTTTATTTGTACAAGCACTAAGACACGTGAAATGAAAATATAAGTTTATAATTATGATAAATTAATAATCGGATGCACATGTGGAGTAACGATAACATTATATTATATTATATATAAATTATTTAGAGAGTGGCTTTTATGCTATTATTATTATTATTAACCATCATCGTGTTTTATTGATAACAGTCTGTCTGATAGATACCGATGAAGGTTACATTGACGCCGGAAGCGTGTATATATAATTCAACAATCTATAAATTAAATTAAAATATTATGTATATTATCGTTTATCCCGACCGAGTGGGTGGTAGGTTATATATACCATTTTTGAGATTTAACAACGATGGACATCGTTATCGAATAAGCCACGGCTTCCCAAGTCGACAAAAATATGTCTCAGTTACAAGGGCCAAAAACATTTAAATATTAAGTATTGGTTCATATATTTTTACTACAAGTCAACATAATATTTTGATAACATTTTGTAGCGCTATAGCTATCAGTATACTGATTAAACATTCTCAAATTTTGAAGTATAATATAATTTATGAATAAATAGTTTAATGTGTGTCATTTTAAATATTCATAATTGGTAAATAGGCAGGGTACACAAACAAACGGACTTTATTGTTTCGAAAATTAAATGTTAAACATGTTTGAAGCGTTTTTGTTTTGCAATAACGCAATAACAAAAAATATCACGGCAAGGTCCGTTTAACGTAATAGAATATTTATTTTTCGAGCGATTAAGGCAGACAATCTAACACACTCGTTTGTCCATCACGTCACACTCCAATTATTGCCAAATTGCCACTATTATTACAGTGAAACCTCTATAGTATGTATAATATCATGGGAAATTTAAATCAGCCCACAATTGAGAAACATTTTTTTTTTAAAGATATATCTGCAGTATAATATAGGCAGGAATATTATGTATTTTGTACCCACACTAAAAGCCTAATAGTAAGTTATATATTTATTAATAGATTTATAAAAGAATGTATTATTATATTATTTAACATTTTGTAAAACAATCTGTCATTCTTTTGTTTTTGTCCATCGAATGATTTAAGTGTACTGTTGTGCATAGTGTTGTGTTTAATGGTCTACTAACATTTCATCTGCAAACGTGACAATTATATAGTTAAAATGAGTTCACTTATGTCGTACGACTTACATCTTATAGTATACAATTTTATCGGTATCGACGTCTCGTATGGTTATAACTAGGGCTCAGATTTTAAAGCAAATGCTTCTATTTATATATTTAAGATAGAAATCTAATTTTTATACATAAATTCGTTTCACGTTAATCTGATTCGATATAAACGAATTTATTTTTGCTTTTTTTTGCTTTTTTTAGTATAAATGCTTTTTTTGCTTTTTTATTGCTTTTTTCAGTTATTCAAGCTGTGGAATTTTTATTTGTTGTTATGCTATGAAAATAAAATAAAAGTGTAAAGTAAAAGTTAAATGAAGCTCATATGGAGATATTGCAACTGCTATTTCTGGTAAACTAAATCGTGTTCTTTTGAAAAACAAAGGCTGGAAACAATTACTGGACATCAATACTATACTGTGTGGCGTTTCATCAGATGAAATTAATTATCATGGGTTCGATTTAAACGAAACCTCTTGCATGAAGTATGCACCGATCACTTCAGTGGATGTAGAGCGTTCGTTTTCGATATATAAAAACATCCTGTCTGACAAGAGAGTCAGTTTCACTACTGAAAATCTTACCAAATACATGGTAGTAAATTCTTTTTTTAATTTAAATTAATTTTTCAATTTTTTTTCATTCAGTTTTATAAAATTATAACTAATTCGTGTTAATTTTTAGTCGTGCTTTTTTTTTGCTTTTTTTAAAAATAAATATGCTTCATTTTTGCTTTTTTTAAACAATTTTATGCTTTTTTTGTTATTTATTATGCTTTAAAATCCGAGCCCTAGTTATAACATACAAATTAAAAGATAAATTAATTTGAATTACCTAGTTTCGATGGGAAATGTTGAGCCATTTTAGTGTCATATTTCAGCGCATATTTTTTGTGTATTTTTTAAGTGGGGTTTTAAAGTGGGGTCCACACGTTAAGAATGCGTCCGCTTTTTAGAGGTGTCCATCAATACAGTTTCATTTGACATACCATAGCTTGATTTTATTTTTTTATTTTAAAGTTTGGCTTCAAAAAATACCAATTTATTCATTCATTGTACAACTCTGTTCACACTATTAATAACGATTAATATGTATACATTATGCGTAAATACTTATAATAATTATTTATCGCTTCTATTAAAACAATAGGAACTTACAATTCTTACAGTTGATTCAGATACAAGAGTAAATATAGATCTGTAAGTAAATACAGAATTCCAGAATTTTAAAACAGCTATCAATTCAATATTTTAAAAATATCTGTAACATCTGTACCCAGTGTATACTAATTAGGTAGTAATTACATTTATATACACCGATATTATTTTCGAAATAACTATACATATTTCTATTATCTCTAATCGTTTAAGTTTGATAACTGTAGTCTGTAATTTATATTTATACATATTTTATTAGTATAATTCAAATCGTATTATATTTCACTATTCGAATACACTTATTAATATAATTATACTAAGACTTAAAAAGTACAATAAATTATTACATATTTATAATTTTATTGTGATAGTTACTAGATAACCGAAATGATTATATCGCCAAATTCGTATATTTCAATTGTTTTTGAATTGCCTTCTATTAGGTACGTGTAATATTCTTCACAATCAATGCATCAGTGGAGTGGAGTGGGTTGTGAATGAGTGTAAGCAGTGCTAAATATTAACTTACCTCCCCCCATCAACACACCAATACACACAACAGAATTTAATTGTGGTGTTAACAATTTTTTTTCAAAAGCACATACCTAAATAATAAAAATATTTTATTTAGATATTAAATCAATTCTTCTTGTTTTTTAGTAAAATCGTTAATTACAATATTGTTATTACCAGCCGAAGAACCCAATTTTTTTGTAATATGTTTTTAATAAAAAGTATTACGATGTGCGACAGTGTATGGTGGAGGCTCGGCGGCCCGTTTGCCCTACCTTACCATTGTATAAGCTACCATCAAACACGTTTCGCATCCTAAAAATAATTGATAACTTTAATTAAATTAATTATTTGATTTGATTTTAAACAAAACACTTTTTTCTTTTTTTCAAGTGTAATAGCACCAGGTTTGCACCTATATATTGTATTGTTGGCGTCAAGGTCACTATAAAGATTTTTTAACAAAAAGTCCTGAAGATCCGCATTGTCAGAATCTTTTTCTGGATTTCGAATAACTGTTATTGCAGGTTTAGCATGTATTATGATTCGGGACGATCGTTACACGGCGATTTGTCGAGCACGTTTTGGAAATAAAGTGCGACACGCTACGCGTTAAAAAAGTTGTAATAGAAAAAAAATTCCCAGAAGACATATGTATTCCCAAAACGTACAGAGTACCTGCACTCAGATGCATCTTAATATCGAACATCTATTTATGGTAAATTATTGTCGATTGCTTTTTTCGAAATTGTGCTTCTCCAGTTCTCCTGCTAGGGGCCGCAAGTGTTTCTCGCCGGGTCTAGTGTAACACGCACTTATGCCACCAAAATTTTGGTCGATTTTTTTCTTACCTACTCAAATATTACCTCCTATATACTATCCTACCGGTACTACTCGCCCTCTATGCTCCTACACCATATCATATTATACCTTTTCATATTATATAAGCTAATCTTCAAGTTAAAAAAAATCGCTTCTAGGTCGTTCCAGACGTTTAAACGTCATTGTATCGTAAACACAAACAATTCAAATTATAATATAATAGGATAATTTTGTATTGAATGGACACACTTTATTAGATTCGTTACAAAGTTTTAGATTATGAGACTTTTTACGGGAGTGCTTTAAAATATAAATAGCATATTGTTGTGTCAATGCATTTAAACTCATAACTCACCGTATTATAGAAACTATATTATTATGACGTTGGCATATTATATATGCAACTCGAAGTGTGTGCTTTAGTTCATTCGTTTGGATATTCAACCATTATTCATTTAAGAAAAATCACTTTATTTATATTTACTGATTTGTATCGGAATTAATTCATCATTAAAAATGTTAAAAATAGCATGACTGAATAAATCATAGAACAATTAACTAAACGAACAAAACTTTTTGAAAAATAGTCTTACTGATAACAATAAGAGTGTTGCGCAACTTCGACTGGTAATGCTATTTGAAATTAAAACGAATATTTTACTACCTATTCAAATATTAATAATAATATATTAATACTATAAATTATAATGCACAGTTATTAGAATGTTAGGTAATTTTACAGCCAATACTATATAGATTTTAGATTATTATTTTATTCAATATAAAATCTATTGGGTAAAAGTATATATATAATATTAATTCCGGTTAGTAATTTTGTATGATTTATTTTTTACAAAAACCATTTTCTTATCTGACTGATATATAGTGTTATAATCATAATCGGTGAGTTTTAATTTTGTTTTCGTACACATAATTTGTTTCTGGCATTATACCTAATATAATATTATGTAAATTCAAGTAGAAATTAATGATAAATATATTATTAGTATTATTTATTAGTGTTTCGTAAATTGCAGTATTCCTACCTACGATTGTATGGATAAAAATATGTTTCATCAAAATTCAAAGTACATTGTAACGATCCTGATTAAATGTTATATGAAATTCAATAAACATTGGTTTTCGTTTGGCTTAGAAGCTGAGGACTTGAATAGAAGGAGTAGATTCATATCATTATACTGTTGTATAAAAATCAATCACTATTATAGGTACACCGAACATGTCTTTTTATACATACAATAATATGCACTATTAAAATGTATGACTAATGGTTATTATGGATCATTATGCATGATTATATCATTACCGAATCATAATATTGTCATGAGGCATTCATAAGCCCACACGAGTATAATATTATATTTATTGCGAACCATAAATTATAATATTACTTTAACCTCCAACATTTAAATGTATTATTTATCCATTCAATGTTTGATTCTTGTATTAGCTAACCCATAGAAAGAAAATTATAATGAGTACAGTTTTGGAAATAAAATTAATTTTAAAGTTCCTTTTATACCTAATTTATTCGAACAACAAAAATATGACAGTATAAGGACGTATAATATTATGTTTTCTATCGGGGATCGATCTAAGAATGAAACTTGCGGTGAGCAATATACCCACACAACATCTGGACCTAAATAAGATGAATAGATATAAATTATAAATACAAAAATGGCTTAAAAAATGATAAGACACTAACATTTTGAACGTTATTGGTGCTCATAGATGAGACTGACTATAATACTATTATAGATTACTAACTATTTGAGTAAGTAAGTAAACTTACAATACAATCGATGAAGAATTATTGGATGATAATAATAACATATAATAATAACTTTATACATATAAATTCCAATTTAGATTTTACAGCGACCCTGCGACAGTAAGACAATAGGCAAAATATTATGCAAAGTGAGGATTTTCAGCCCGCACATAGCCAGTTAGTATTTTTTTATCAGCCACTGTTCACAATGAGTTCCGTTATTACTTTTTACTTCAAAAGCGTTTCAAAAACACTATGGTTATATTTAGAACCAGCGCATATCTCGGTTTATGTTGTAGGTAATTAACAAATATATTATTATGTTATTTAACATTTTGCCTATTGAATTACCAGCGTACCAATACGATGTATATATTTTTTTTAAATCTCAAACTTCAAATAGGACAAATAGGTACGTTTTGTAAGTTTATATCAGGTTATTTATGACAAGAAAAATATAGTCCAATATTTGTTGTGTTACATTTATTTAAAAATTGAATGTGTTTATAAATCAGTTGCTTAATTTTCTGAAATTTATCGGCATAGCTTGAAAGATTATATTGTTATCTTCAACTCAGGAGGTTTTTTTTACTGACTTCCATTTTTTGCTGTAAAGTGCTAAGTAGATAATTGTTTTTGAAAATGTTTGTAAGCCAATTCGAAATTCGAATGAGTAGTTTCAAATCACCATAGCTTCCAATTTGGAATATAACGTAGTATCATCTTCGTTCCAATTATTATTTTGATACTTCAACGTTTTCGGAAAAATTATCGACTAAATAATTTACAGTAGAAAGAGAGGTCATTTATTTCGAAAAACAGAAGTTCATCACGTCCTCAAGTAGCAAAAATAATTACAAGAATTTGAAAATATGTTCTTAAAGTATATTTGAAAATTCCAAAAGTTTTTTAATATAACTGCATAGTTGAAGAAAAAATGGGGGTGAGTACGCTTGTTAATCACGTTGTATATCATATATACGCAAATATATAAAAAACATCACTTCTCGCTGTATGTTCAGAATCTATAAGTAACTATCGGTAGTAATTTACAAATTTTATTTGTAGACATTTTGTGTAAAAACAAAGTATAGGGTAGTTTAAACTCAAATTCACTTGGTGGGGGGGGGGGGGGGGTGGCTACAGCCGTACGTGTAAAATGTGCAAGTATAAAATATTTAGGTAGTATTTCCATTTTTCTCGTTGGGTTGGCACTTATGGATTGTATGGAATATAAACGCTACAGTCTTCGGACGACTGTTATAATAATAATATAAATGCTCACTCAAACGGACACTGTCAAATATTTTTCTTCTGCAAAAACTTAATGAACTGTAACGTTAGAATAATGCGGAAAAGGGGATGAAAAGGGTTGTGTCCCTTGTCAACGTTGGGGCGTACCGAAAAACAACAATACAAATGTTTCGCATGTAATAGCTAATAAGTTTTGAAAATTGAGCACCCTTCATGTTTTTAAATGCAATATCCGCCTACAGTTTATTTCAACACCGCCGTGGCCATTACTTCAGCGGCCCCGTGACTTTTGAACTCGCGATTTTATCTAGTACGTTTTACGCCACCACCGATGTGAAGAGTGTATTAATTCTACACCATTAGTTCAATGTTTAATGTAGACAAAACTCTGTTAGGTCACTTTATAAGCACGTAATATATATATAATACAAATATATATAATATTATGCGCGGCGTAAATGCCGCAGTGTTTAATTACGTCGTTGTTTCAACAAAAATAAAATAGTAATAGTAATAAAAAGATAAAGATAAAACATGCGACCGAAGAAATTAATATCATAATATTTTAATTTTAGAAATACTAAATGTCTTGATTATAGCGTCTAAGTAATGTATTTTGACGAGGTGCATTAAAAAAAAAAAAATGTCTTTTTAATTGTATTACATTAAACGTTTTTTACGAGACTATATTATTATTTTTAGTAGTATAATAAAAGAAAAAAAAGTAATTTAAGCCATTATGTAACGGCACTAATCTATTTAAAAATAACACTATACTACCCTAATAGCCTTTGACATTAATTTTATAATTAAATACGGAGTTAGGTATTTATTATTATGATTTTTATTTTTTATTTTTTTACCTTTACACGCATTTATTCGGTGAAAATAGCTTTTCGTAATAATTTGTTTTTCCGAGTAATTTTTTTTTTTACTCAAGTCGTTGATTAAATCATGAAAATTTTGTTCAAAATATCCAACAAATAATATTGTATTTATACACAAGACACAATATTTATCTTGTATACTCGTATGTGCAGTTATTAATATAAGTAGGTACAATTTATTATTTAATATGTAGCAAGTTCCATATAATTCAACCGTAATGTACTATAACAGCAGCTAATGTGAAATGTCACTGTATTCTGTGTGTAAATGTATAATGTGAAATTATCCATTTCTGCAGTGAGTTCTGATATAAATTATTATTGCGAGCAATTTAAGTTAATGTTCTATGTTCAGAGATAAAATTTACGTGGAAGATATTTCGTAATGATTTAGACAATTTTCGCTCATTATAGTTAGTGTAGTTATAGTATAGGTACAGCGCAAAATAAATATAATATATTGTACGTACATAAATAACCCGAATAAAGTTGTTATTGCTATGGTACACTAACTACAATATATTTATTATATTATACATGTGGAGACGTATTTAGTCCTTGGCACAATAATAAACATTAAAAATTGTTAATGTCGTTAAACTGTAAAAGTATACAATGTTATTAAGCATTGAGATAAAATCGATTTTTATTTGATTTTACCATACATTAAAATTAGCATTTTCTATATATGATAATATTTTCAAAATATTATGAATGTATTTGAGCTATCTGTGACTTCTATTGAAATTGTATACTTTTTAGTCTTTTTCTCATAAAATATCGATAAAAATTTAACGCTGGTTGAAAAACTCGGAAATTTAATACTAGGATTCTTACAAGTTGTCATAATATCCATCTAAAACATTGCAGATGTGTATGCACAACTTTTTTTTTTAAGCATTTGAAGTTCAAATTTATTTTGACAAAATTAGTCAGGTATTGCCTCAAAAGTGTACAACAAATATTAACAATAATACAATAATATGATAGAAATATAGGTACACTATTATAATAATTAAATATTAATGTAATAAATGTACTATTTTCGATTAACATTAAATCAACCTACCGTAATACGAATAGTAAGACACGTTACTTAAATATACCAATATCAAAAAACACATCATGAAATTAATCTTAGCGATTGAAAAATGTGATACAAATTGAAAACACTTCTCGAATTCATAATAATACGTGTGATAAAGAATGGAAATTAATCTTAAATAGATGGTGACTGTCTATAATTGTTATTTGTTGAGCTATATTAGATAATACTTAAAGCTAAAAAAAAAATAGATGTGACACAACATTTGTAGTTTCCGTCCTCCGTCCATAAGCGCAATGACTATCGTTGAATTAAAGTTGTACACATCTATTACTGTAAAAATTAGATCGTCTCCACTCAGGATCACTCTTATCTTTGTTTTTGTTTGTCCCCATAGTTTGTAGGTAGTAGGCACCAAAGCCATAATACCTCATAATCTTTGAATAAGTTTTGAATTTCATATTGACTCATTTTGTCCATTTTAAAGATATTTTAATAAAGTTTAGTGGAACCACAGGCCCTTCAAACTTAATACTCTTTAACTTGTGCAAATATATTAATGATTACAAATTAAATGTTAGATATTTCGAAAATAGATGAAGTAATGGAAATTATTTTTAAAATTTAGTGGAATTTCGAAAGATGTATTATTTACACACGCTATGTCATACATTTTTTTCCCTAAATAATATAATTATTACTTCCTCAAGATATTTCGCACGCGATTATAATATATTTTTTCCCAATACCAGTTTCAATGTGCAACGGTATGCGGTTACTGATTAGAAAGAACAACTTGCAATTTATCAATATATCAATCAAACAAATTATAATTTATTAATTTCATATGAATGTTAAAAAATGGCCGATTAGTACCAAGACTAAACTCTACAGTCCTCTAATGTTTTTTATTTTATTAAACAAGTATTATATACTATTTAAAAAATGTAAAACAGTTGTATTGATCCATGAGTTAAAATAATTTATAAATAGGTAAAATTTGTAATAATTGATAATTGAGATTATTCGACGCTTCAACCATCGTAATTGATAACATTTTTATTTAATCTCACCAAATATATTTAAACGCGCAATAAATTATTAATACAATTTAAACAACTGTTGATTCGATATTGATAAGAAACATGTTTTCAATGAATTTAGTGCGTACACAAATGCCTTTCCTTTCTATGCGACTTGTATTTCCTTGGGAAATAGGAAGGCTTAGTCTAATATAGTAATTTGAAAGTATAGGTACTCATTTTTTATTTATTTTCAATATGTATAGTGATTGTTGGAAATTAAAATATATTTCATTCGCCTTTTAGTTTTTATAAACAATTTCAAACTCGATTTTATCCATCGATAGTCCATATTTTAAAATCTTACTGCTATAATATAACTTGTCGAGTACTGTCTGTCAATAATGTATGCAACGAATATTTGCACTTTTTAAAACAAATTACAAATTAAACAGTTAAAAAAAGTGACCGAAAACAGTCCATATAAAAATGTTATATTTTTTGGAGCCGATTCTAAGTGATCGCGAAGATCTACATCACCCGCGTCTATTCTGAACATCAATAATTCTTTAAATATTCCAATATTAAAATTATTCTTTGCTTGGTCATTTAATTCATTTTCAAACAACTCGTTATATGAAATCAGATTTGATAAATTAACATCGTCTCTATGCCCCCTTAAAGATATATTATGACGACCACAGAAAATAATTGTTTTAGTTATAGGAATTATCTTCTTTTTATTTTCTTTGACAGTTTCATTTAGTTGGTCATCTAGTTGAATTTATATTGTTTTTTGTTTTCCTTCAAAATATTTTATAAATTCTAAAGACCACACAATTGCTGTTTTATGATATTCTCTTTCCATATGTATCTTAAAATCTTGTAAAGCATCTTTGTATTTTATCATAGGCATTTCTTTTAAAAAGTCTTTGTCCTCCAACCCCACCAAACTTGGGTCCAAAAAGTGCACATACTTTACAAAATACTCCTTCTCTATTACGACTATAAGCTAACGTTGTGCTTATTTAGCCATTCAATTTGAAAGCTTCTTTTATGACCTTATTTATTCATACTTACAGGGAAAATATAATTTTGTCTTGGTGACCACGTTTCTTTTAAATATTTGTAAATCATATGTGGTTCGTTTCGAATTTTTAGATTTGAATTTTCTTCAATAGCAAATGCAATATCATATTGACTGTTAAAATCGACTACATACGAATCAGAAAATGCCGCTGGCTCTGACTCTGGTGGTAACACGGTTACATTTTCTATGCCTTCACTAAGAGATGGACTATTTTCAACACGAAGCTACAAACGAAAACTAAGGACAACAGTATGAATTACAATGACGACCGTTGTTATGGGTTAAATCTATATTATAATCGGGTGACAAAAAAATTAAGATAAGATAGCGATGGCTAGTGGTAAAGTTACACGGCAGAAATAGGCGATCTGCGTTTAAGGCGAATTGTCTTTATACCCGCATAATAAAAGTAATGTGTTTGGGAGAATTTCTTACACAATGTGTTTGAACGAAACAATATAAATGATAAAATTGTAAAAATTAAAATAAACACCATTGAATTAATAAAATTTAACTTATGCCAATGGGGAGAGGGGCGAGGCCCCTCGGTCCCCCCCTTAAATCCACCACTGCAATCTACTATGGTTTGTTGGAAAAAAGGAAATCGTGATGACCGCCAGAGTGAATACAAAAAACTTGCAACGAATATAAATCTATCCCGGAATATTTTATAAATCATGTAATAACTAGAGCTCGAAAGTTTTTGCATTTGCATGTTTTTTTGGGATGTTAGTTTTTTATTATGCTGAGTGAGGTTGAAATTAATTACGAAAAAAATTTAATATAAGCTTATAGTGCATTTTTTTTGCATAATTATTAGTGATTATAGATTATATTTCTCAATTATATCATTTTTAAGAGAATTTTTGATATGTTTATAATATAGTTTGAAAATTTGACAACAAAAAATACTTTATACGTAATGTTTATTTATGTTTATTTTTTTTAAGAGTTTTCATTATAAAGATATTATATAATACTGATCGCGTTTTTCAAATCCTTAGTTGCAGTACAATTTCCCATCTTTATTAATAAATATTTAGTGCAAATTATAAAATATAAAAATATTTGCAGTGAAAGTTACAAGTGAAGGAAGTGCGTATGTGTTTCGTACTATTTAAAGTGCATTAAGTCCCGAGTACTAGTAAGAATAACATTGCATGTACCCCGCGGATTTAGAAACGGGGGAGCCGAGTGAGGCTCAAACCGAGGGATTTCTCAAATTTAAAGCCCTTCGATTTTCGTAATCATCCATATATATTTGCAGTAAATACTAAATATACAACAAGACATTATATAATCGTCATATTTTGTTAATTGTCAATGCATTCGAGTCATTTGACTGTAGGCAGATAGTTAAAGCATAAGGACAACGCGATATTAATATTATCTTATTTTATAGTGCTGGATTGCTGATGCAGCTCTTATAGTGCCGCCGTGAACCGAAGCGCCTGCAAGCTGCAGGAGGTCGCGCACTCCGAGAAGTGTATTATTCAGGTATGGTATAATACTATATAATAATATATAAACTGCACCGGGTTCGCGATGTATACGCAAAGGAACGACGACACAAAAAACACGCGTTGGAATCTCGAGTTTATTTAGTCGAATAATATACAAGGAGTGGATTTATCGGCAGTTCATTTATATGTATTATTGTAATGCGGCGTATAATAGCATATATATATATATATATATATATATATATATGTACGCGCAGTGCATAATACACATTATAATATTCGGGAGAGAGACTCTATATAATATAATATCTTATGTGTACATACAGTGCGCCGTAGCGCGTCGACAAAGGGGCGTTTTGTGAACCTCAACGGGATCCTCAAAATCAATATTCGCACAATGCGCGGCGATCGACCTCGCGCGTGTATGTATGTATAAAAGAAAAAAAAATGATAATAATAATTCCGGTGACTTGTGCCCCGCATTATAGGTATTATACACACACACTCACTTGGTTATAATGCACTTCAGGTGTGTGTGTGTGTGTGTGTGTGTGTGTGTGTGTGCATATATATATATAATATATATATAGGTCGACTTGTATGCAGTATATATGTATAGGTACCCACCGCCTCCGTCCCCAGCCAATTATACGCTCATTATTCGATCGGCGAACCCCTCGGGCCGAGGAGATTGACGCCGCCGCAGCGGCTTTACAATAAAATAAATGTATAATAAAATATAAAAATATATAATATCGCACATGTGGAGCGCCTCCGCGGTTGGACGTCCCGCGTTCGCGCCCCGGCAGGTGCATCGTCCGTCCGTCCGTGTCAGTCTGTCACAGTCACACCCGCCGCGAGACGACTCCGAGTCCGCAGCAATATAATATATACTTTCGTCGTCCGTTGTTGTATTACCGCGTAAGCGTTATTGTATACACACATTGTGTGTACCGGGGGAGGTTTTTTTTTCCCGAAATCAAACAAAACGCTCTGCTGCGTCGTCGGGTATGAGAGAGAGAGAGAGAGAGGAGCCGCGCGAGTCTCTCGAAAAGTCATTTGTAACAAATTTCCAACGAGATCAGCTGCCCGCCTTATGTACACAATAATATGGAAATTTCATTGACCTAACTCGCGCGCGAGTGTCGAGCACAATGAAAAGGAAAAATAATAATAATAATAATAATAATAATAATCTTCGGCGAGTCGAGGACAACAATTACGCCGATTTAAGGCATGCTATATATATGTAGGTACCCGGAATAGTGGCGCGCGTGCTGCGTTCGTATACATTATTATTATTATTATTATATTATATTATGCATTGTTCGCCGAAAATAAATCTTGAAAGTATATTATATTATATTGGACGAGCATATTATTCGTGTACATAATATATACCATTTAATTCGGAGGCGCTTTGCCCGGTGCGAGTAATAAAAACTATATCGCCCTGCACCAGTTGCAGCAGGACTCTCGGCGACACCACGGGCTGCCGATCTCGTGAATTATGCGGTTTTCCGCCGGCCACTCGAAGCATTATTAGCATTATATAAACGCATATAATACGCCTCGCACAGCGGTATGAGGTAATAATAAAATAATAAAATATTATATGTATTATAAGATGAACCAGCGGCACCGGCCGTCGCGGCCCTCTACGAATTTCGTTATAACAAATCGTTCCGAAATCATCTGCTCCTCGTCTTAAGCATTTTTTTTATACATGGCAGCCTATGTTTATAGGTAGGTGTACGCGCCTAAACGTCTTATATCGTGGTTTAGGTGTGGTTTGGGGTTTTCTGCAACGATGTGTAACGTGTTATAATATAATATGTATTATTCAAGTACCGCATCTACTTACATACTGCCATAAAACGTCCCTCTGCAAACCTCTGAACAGAGCGTTATTTTTTTCAAACAAATTTGACGGCCTGCACTGTTTCAAAAATACAGAAAGAACAAACGTTTTTTTTTTGGTTACCTATTTATTTTATTAATGTGGGTAGTATCTATTGTTGTTGGACATTTTTGGTATAAGGTCCGTATCATTTGTCGAAACTTGAATGATTTTTTTTCGTACGAAGTTTGCACCAACAGTCAGCTTTCCTAAAACTTTAAAAAGTAGAAACAATGTACATAATATTTAGATATATTTCTGACATTGTTGGGTTAGTTTTTCGCGTAATTTGTTGGAAATTCGTTTTCTATATAATATGAGTTTTCGAATTTTACCAACCAACGAACTTTCGATATCAACAAATTACCTATACATAAAACTTACTAGGTATTTGGGTAAAACCAAACAAATATAGTGTATGGAAATGGATATTATATTTTTGGAATTCAAGTCCTAAACGTTTCGACGCATGCAATTTTTAAATATTAATAAAAGATAAGTAAAAAAAAATTGAGAAATCCACTTAATTTTTCGAAATAATTAAGCTTTATTTTATGTGTAGTCAGTCGTGCCAAGCAACGCTTTTTGAAGATATAATCGTACTTTTATATTCTCATATACCTCGATCCTTTGTCATTTTCAACACTCTTGTAATGGTCTTTTTTTTTTTTTTTTTGAAATATCGTTAAGTTATTTATATACGATTTTTATTTACAATTGATTATCTCGTTTAAGCATTTTATTTTACAAAATATAATCGTGTCATCGGTATCATTATTGTAGAGAATTAATGGATCTTTTTTATGATATTACATGGATTTAATAGTGTATATTTCACACGGTTTTTACATTCGAATATTATTACGACCCATAAATTGGCCAGCTGACTATATATAAAACCCACACCCACGCGGTACGGAAATCGTGATGTGATGTTATTCATGTCTTAGGCTATCGACCGACTTTTTGGAGGTGGTATATTTGTGGAGGCTTTTGAGTCATTTGGAGGTGCGAAATGGCGACGGTTGTGGTTGGTGGAAAACGATGAATGATGATAATATGGTACTATGGGGCATCGCCGATTTGCGCCAAATTTACCTACGTAAACATTTTAAATTAACGACTTGGTTAATTCTTATATTTTAAAGACGTCATGTATGTAACTTGTAGTAAAAAATATGTAAGTTCTATTAACTATTATTACTTATTTGCTATAAATTATAATAGTTCGTAATAATTTATTACCTATAGTTTTTAAAAACAATTTGTATTTATTCTGATTTTTTTAGCTATTATTGATTATTATTTTAAAAACATTCGTATAATTAATTATGATATTATATGGTATTAGGTATGTGGTTTGTAGTTTATTCCATCACAGGCCGGATTCGCTGTTACTTCATGTGTCGTGGCATGCAAAGGCGTATTAACTATATGGTTATAAGTTACAACTGGTTACAATATTGGTTTGAAAGTTGAGCTGCAGTCAATTCTTAGTGTATTCGATTGCGACTTGGTTATTACACGATACCAAAAAAGTAACGTCTAATCACAGTGGGGTTTGATCGACACGACATGACACACGATATAGTTGTGAACGCACCTTTATATTATATTCTTTAACGAAATTGCATTATTGATACTTAACGCAGTTTCAAGGAGGATGTAAGAATATTGCAAATTATGTAGTACTTATATTATGTCAGTATAGATTTGTATAAAATTAACGTGGCAAACTAAGCTACTGGATAACAATTTAAAACTCTGAAAATGTTTACACAACGTTCACTGTTGGCGTTACGTCCTCGTAAACGCTTCGAGACTTCGAGTAATAGGGGTAGAAGATACTATCTTCAAGATAGGCCAGGTACCTGTTTAATAATATAATATGACGCGTACTGTAATATCTTACCCATCGCTCGATAATCATCGTTATTATTTATTATATTTTATACAAAATAATATATAGTAAAATCTTTCGCGCCGTGGCGACGATACTTGCCGACCGTGAAAAATCGTTATTTGTGTCTCTCTTATATACAAACACAACATAATAATATATTATATAGGTACACACGCCACATTAAATATTATACTTATAAATTGGTATCGTATGCGACGAGACTTGTATAATATTATTATAATAGTATATATTGTGCGCACGCACTACGATATTATAAGTGTCCGTGCGATTGCCGGGAAAATAATAATAATAACAATAATAATAAAAAGGTATATAATATAATATATAAATCGATTGTTGGGTATACGAGCGCAATTACAAAATATAATTGCCGCATTGTCCGGCGGTCGGATTTCCAGGGCACGGTGAATGGGTTCCTAATTGTTTCTGAAATGAGTCTGACGTACCGTGAAATAGGGTGAATATAATATTCGCCCGACACCGGAGAAACTGTCCATTGTGGCGGCAGCAGCGGGACGCGTTCAATAGGACTCTGATTAACCGGTCGCGTGAGCGCTCTCCGCGTCGCTCCGTCTCTGTAAAAAACGTAAAAGTATATTATATTTATATGTGTGTGTGTGTGTGTGTGTATAGCTATGCCAATTACCATAATTTGGTTTACCGATATATCAAAGCGGTTTGAAAATTGAAAAAACAACATTCGGTCGCTTTACAGGTACCTATTATTATTATTACTATTATTATTATAGTCGTCGCCGTCGTCGTCGTAGTCGTTATAGATTATTATGATTATTACCATTATATTGACGGATGTAATTGAAAGGATATAATATCCTGCTATAAATCCATATACAACATATATTATTATTATTATTATGATACGCGTATTAACGGCGTCCTGCAGCATGCAGTTTATATAGGTACGTAACAATAATAATACGTATACCGATATACGTAATAATAATATGCTCGAGTGTTATAATGATCTAGCGGCGGCGGTGATTTATTTCACGCTCTTTATTATAATATACATTACATTATGGGGATGGCGGTGGCGGGCGGCGGCTGCCCTGCACACCTGCCGGACAATCGCGTCAGAATTAACCGAACGCCAAGAGGTTGTCGGCGCGCGTGCGCGCACGGGCTCGTGTACAAAAATAATATATTATATAATATCATAGTAGGTACCTACCTATGACTGATAGGTCTCTTCACGCGCACACCACGACTGCCGAGCCTCTTTGATGTGTGTGCCGTCGTCTGTCGTGACTAAACGATTATTTGTACAGCGCGCGTTATAATATTATGCGCATAGGTTGGTAGGCACTCGTCAAGATGAAATATTACGTATCTATACCTAATGTTAGGTAGGTATACTTTATGTGGTAATCCGTATGAGGGGAATATTGTGTTGCTTACAGCTTACACCACTCTGTACGACGTAGAATACACGGGGGTTGCGTGTGTAATAAACCGAACTGCTTGCCGCAGCAACAAGATAAGTCCGCGTCTTGAAATTGTTCAGGGCGACCGTTTCGCAATTCCCTAACCCTTTTAACACACGGAAAATTATAATTCACGAAATGTATGATGACTCGGAAGAAAATAATGTGATTTGTATGGTTGTTACTTGTTGTACTACACTACTACCAATATATTATAAAGGTATTTCTTCCATGAAAACGATTTCGTGGAAAAGTCGATTTCTCTAATATAGCGATTTAATGTCTTGTTCTTAGAAGCACTGTTATATACTGCATAATAATATGCGTAAGTATTATACTGTTGTTGCAGTTGTGGGCTAGGTGCATATTAATCAAGCGACTTAACATCGTGTGACGTGTACTGCGAGAGCGTGGTAACTATGGTTACAACTGGTAACCATACTGGCATAGAAGTTAAGCGGTAGTCAGTCCTTGGTATAGTGGGTTGCAACTTGGTCATTACATGATACCAAAAAAGTAGTGTCCAATCACAATACGATTTGACCGACACCGCACAACACACACGACGCGTAGTTGTACTTGATAAACAACTCATATACCAGTTACCGCGTCGGAGGCAAGTATATACCCCTATAAGATAAATGTACATCACTATGCCATAATAATATTGTGTAGGTATTGTGTAGAAATTGTCGACATTTTGTTATAAACCAAATATGAGATGGATTATCTGCAGTGATCTTGGAGTAGGTACGTTGAATAACTTGAAGTGCCGACATGTTTTGCAGCTCTATCACTCTGAAAGAAAATGTATGCACAGCTCAAAAAACGAAAACGTAAGCAATTGTTTAAAGCGTATCGAAACATTCGATACACATATACTGCGGTAAATATATATTATACAGTGTTTGAAATGTCAATCTAAAAATTTATTATAATTTTTATATTGTATCATGATTTTTTTTTAAATCTTTGACAACTGTAGTACCTATATGGTTCTCCGCCCCGCTGGACTCGGAAGTACATTTTGTGGCATGTTTTTTATGTAATGATTAACCATACATTTGCTAACCATATATGTATACAATGATTTAAACGTTCATAGAAAATATAGATTTTTCATTTAGAAAAACCATCGATTTTCTGTTTCCTTCGTTAAAAAATTCCTTCTGCAGGTTGTTCGGTATGGCAGGCCTCGATCATATGGTCTCGTTCTCATTAATCACAGCTTACATAGTTACATGATGTTATAAGGTATGAGAGAGATTCTGACGACACTAATATCAGATAGATTTATGGGGTAATTTCTGAAACAAAAAGGAACTGATGTTTAGGGGGGAGGGGTAGATTTTAAATTTTGAATTTAAAAAATTATTTGTTGATAAAACATATGAACCCTTAAACCCTTGTCATTGCTCGTATCATATCACTATATATATTCTCAGCTGTGCCATGCGAATGTGTGTTAGGTATATATATATATATATATATAATATATGTTTAAACGTCGTGAATTACTTTTATTACCATCCCATTAAAGAAAGACAAAATTTTGTCAACGTACGTACAGAATGAAAATAGGGGAAATTATGTTTTGCTATAATATATTATAGTGTACCGGGTACCTCCGTTCGTGGGCGATACCCGTTTGCGTACATTTAACCTTTTTTGCGACTCGTTTGCGTACAAATGTACAACTCGATTGCGCACACGAATTTTTAATACCTGTGATAAATGACCCAAAACGTAGGACTCGTTTGCGTACATAAACTATAGCAAAACAGGCGTGATTAAAAATGTTTTATTTTTTTTATTCAATTTAATTTAAATTAAATTTGTCATTTTTATTTGTTGTATTTGTATTTTATTAATCTTAATGTAATTGCATGCTATAATATTTGGAACCGACTTGTTTTAAATATTCCAATCGATTTATGGATTTGTTACATAATTGTCTAAAACATTTATCTAAACAATTTATTTTTTCTATGGTGTCTTTTCGTTGAACATTAATAATGTTTTTCTTTATTGAATTTAATTTTAATTCTGATTCTGTTTGAATTTGTAATATTGCGTCGATAACTAGGTACATGTTTGGATGTGGCGAGTAAAATTGGCTATTGTAATGACGATGAAAACTTTCTACACCGTTTGTTGTCTTTGGATTATTACTTGGTGCACTTGCCCACATAACTGGAGGAAAATCAGAGTCAGGCAAAATATAATTTTCCAGAATATAATCTGTGAACTCGGTAAACATATTCGTAGGTGCAATTGATAGTAAATCGGTAAAGCCGTCAGAGATTTCATTAGGTGGTAAATAACTTAAACCGAAAAAACATTTTAACCATGTGCCAATTTCTGATGATTTGTTTAAATATTCTTTTAAAAGTAGTTTATTTTGTTGTATACGTCGATACCAACTTTGACCAAGATGGAAATTACAACAAACTATTACACAATTCGGAAACTTTTCTAATACAGCATTATGAGCGGCTTTTTCAAAATCAACATGAAAAACATTTATTTGAAGTGGTTTGTTGGTCAGTTGTATACACAATTTTTCTAACATATCCCATAACATCAAATAACTTGAAGTTTGTTTGTTACGTAAAAAACAATACACAAGAGGAATATAAAAGTTATTTTTGTAAATATGTAACGTATATAATTGCATAAAAAATTTTGGAGCATAAGTAAATGTCCCATCTCCAAAAACATGTTCCGCGTTTGAAATTGCCTCTAAATTTATTTTACATGTAAATACAATTATATTTTTATCATCACTCATAAAACAAAATTGTTCACCCTTGTATTGAATTTTATTTTGCATTTCATTTAACTGTTCAATAGCAATTTCGATCGATGTCGGTAAATTCGGAAAATGCTTTCTTCTTATATCATATATAGAACGCCTAAATAATTTCATATCTGTATGAGATAAATTTATCGAAATATCTTCCATACTTTGTAAATTGCGACGTATTAATTTACTTGGAAGTATATGTAAGTCATCGTTTGCTTTTCGTTTTAAAGAACTTCTAATAATTTCTCTAGAAATTACCTGGTCAGTGTGTGCCTCGTGGTTGTGCGTGTTTGATGTATTCATTACCTTGTATTCTTTATTCACTGTAATTCTTGATGCACATTTTTTATTGGTACATCTAAACAATAGATCACCTGATTTTAAAACACGAAACTCACTAAACTTGTAATTTTCTACATTAAAACAACGTTTTACGCAGCGCGTTTCAAAAATATTTGATATTTGGATATCCATGATGCTACGTTAAATGAAATGACTAAAGGACTGACAACTCGTTAACAATACACGTTCAACTAATATACTAATACTATAGTAATAGGAATAATGGTATAAAATAACTCAAAAAGTCAAAACGTAGCCGAATTATCACGGGCTAAAATTATAACTTATACTCAATTCAATTATTAGTACGTGTATCTTATCGATAGGTTATCGATAATTGATAAATGGTATCTATATTAAATTGCATTAAGTACCATGGCTAAGTTACAATATAAGTCTAAATTGAGTACGCAAACGAGTCGTCATTTTACAGGTCGAAATGTGTATTAGTGGGTTTTCACATTTTTCGTTGTACGCAAACGAGTTGTCGGTTTACAGGTAAAAAATTGTGTACTGTGCGCAAACGAGTATCATCGCCGTTCGTGATATATATTGTTTCTCGAGACGCGAGCAGTTTAATGGATTTCTTTTCGTGGCGGTCCAATATAGTATATTAACCACGACAGGTATTATAGTGTTATAAACAGGTATATAGGCGTAATACTTCTTCCTACTTACTTATATCGTTGTATTGTAGGTAGCACAATGAGGTGGTAATTGACGGCGACTTATAAGTCGTAATAATACAATGTAAGTAAGAGGAATGTCGACGACGACTGAGGTATAATTGCCGCGAGCCGGTGAACTTGTTGAGGTCAATTATTATTGTGGGGTAGGTATACCTATATAATATTACAACTATATGAGTATACTGTAGTAAATTAATAATATGAAATATTATAATTTTTCGACATTCTGCCGCTGTATAAAACGTCATGCATACATGGTTATCCAAATTTTGTGATTCAAAATGTAATCCTTCTTAAGCCGATATTTTGTGTCCTCAAATTTTGAGCTGCCCTGTTTAAACCATTGAATGTATCGACAGAAAGGTTTCGTTTCATTAAATTATGTATTATCAACTGTTATTCACCCTGGACGTAAATCGCGGACGAAAAGCGTAAAATATAATATTATATTCATTGACGCAAGGCGTAACCTATATTTCGATTTTTACGAAACGTTTTCGACGTACAATAAGCTTGCTTGAAACACTGTTTCATCAAACACCTAATCACTAGCCGAATTTACTATTTTTATGCACCTCCGTCAAACACTCGTACACAATATAATACACGTAGTCACACTTGAAATGCAATAACCTACCATATTATATTCATATCTATACACGCACATGTATATAGTTATTTATATAATATTTTATACATATCGCATGATAACATAATTGTTATAAATATATGTTTCTGAAGCAGTGAACTTTGCATGGCTAATAAAGTAATATACGTCTATATTTAATAAATTAAATCAACTGTAAATTAGAGTTTATAGTCCACATGATACAGGCATATCTTTTATAAATTATAATGTACTGTTAAAATAAGTACATATTAAATAAAAAACAGTCAATCGTTCAATATGTAGGTACGGATTGAATAGAAATTTTTCATGCATATTGCAATACATGTAATTAAAATAACAATATTAGACATTAAATAAAAAACAGTCAAAATAAATAAACGAGTTCTAAATTGAGCATAATTTTATTTAAGGGTACCAGATAATTTTGATTAAAGACCATATATTTAGAATTTTTATAGGTCGTCAAATCAAATCATTATTCATGCTATTTTACAACAATATTTAATACCTAATTGATAAATATATATTAATAATAATATTGTAAGTATATAAAAGATTTTGTTAGGCAATTTTTAATATAATATCAAATATTTTATATGTGCTTTGAAAACGAATTATTTTAAACAAAAAATATTTAAATAATAAAAATGTATAAGTAACAGTGAGATAATGATAAAAAAAATTAATTTAACAGTTGAATTTCAAAAACTATGTATTAAATATCTCTGGTACATATACAGAGTGGGTCAGAGCGTTTTCCCTGTATGTTATTCTAGTAGAATGAAAAGACAAAATTACGTGCTCATACTGTATGCTGGATTTCTCTTTTTCTATCCGCTATGATATGACTGTTGTACAGGTTTGAAGTCTTGTAGATTTATATGTTTGGATTTGCAGTATAATAGTACCTACATAGCTAACAAGTAACAAGAAAACAAAATAATAATAATAATAATAATATGTATTATTCTCTAATTATGTGCGTGTGTGTGCATTCGTGTATAATGTATAAGTGTAATGTTATTGCACGTGGCCGAAGAGTGATAATTTTTTTAAAAAAAATAACTAATCCATTTATTGAATAGGTAGGTACTCGTAAAATATCATCATTATATTCTACCTACGTATTTAGTCGTGTCTGCTCAGCTTCCGTAGAAAACACGATAAGGACGCCCCGCGAAGTTCTGAAGGAGCAATCCTCTCGGCCACAACAAACAACACGTCAGTTCATATTATATATATATGTATATATATATATCAATATGTGCGCGTTATATAGATTTACGGTGTATATATCTAATACTAGTCCGATACCAATTTTATAATTCATTAAGTGTAATAATTAATAAAACAGAACCAACTGTAAACAGGTCATTAATAAGAAAAAATTTTTTTAAAAATGTATATATATAAATGTATGTATATAATCGTTCCCCTGACCTACGAACCTTACATCCGTTAAACTTTGATTTGGACCAATTATCAACACTTAAATGATAAGACTCGCGCTCACACACGCGCTCCCAGACACACGTTGCACATAATATATTGTAACAATTTATTATAAAATTATACCCACACGTACGCAGACACACACACACACACACACATATATATTTTTTATTTTTTATACCTATATGATATTACCGAACTCTCGTGATAAGGATTCAAACTAATTATGGATTTATATAGAGTTATTGCTTTGGTCGTTAATTTCGCCAGCCGATAATAATATAACATTATACGTTCAGGCTCGGAGAGAGAGAGCTGCTCGTACAGTCCATCCCAATTCCCAAGCAGCTGTATACAATATCATAATGTAATAATAATAATAATAATAATATAGATAATTAATATTCTATAATAAGGTATTAAATATCCAAACGAAAAACAACACGTTATTAGTTTCGTTATAATTTATTATCACAGTATAATTATCACGTATATAAATATATATACCTACTTTATATACATAATAATATTATAAACGGTGTGTACGCCAAATATGATATTATTATGTTTTTATCATCGAACCTTTATATATAGTGATTCTATTACGACGTATATTTATTTTAATTACTCTAACTACACAGTGGCCTATATTATAAAAACCTGTAGATTGGTATGCGTTCAAAATAATGTAATATACCACTGATTCTGCTGCTACTACTAATGCTGCTGCTGTTATTACAGTTATTATCAAATAAAATTATTTATAAAATATCAGATGTTTTCCTTTTTATTAGATTTTTTTTATTGAATTAATAAAATATCATGTAACCCATAATATATAATTAATAAGAAAGCGTCAAATACGAAGCAAAACATGAATTTAAATAATAATTAGGCATACCCATAATATGTTTGTATTATAAATAACTATAGAAAAAATAAGTAAATACACGCATGAAAAAAATTAAGTTAATTACGTTGAGTCAATATAGTTAACAATTATTAAGTTTATATTAATTTTAAGATTAAAAAAGCTTAAGTTTTATCATGGTATAAAATTAAACCAGCTAATTTATTAGGTTAATAACTAACCAAGATATTTTATCATGGAAAACTAAGTAGCCAATCAGCAAAATATTTAATGCTCTGTTCACGTTAGTTATAATTAGATTTTGTATTGTATTATACTAATTTATTAAACTGTTTCATTGCAAATCGCTCGATATACTAATAATCGATGAATAATCAGAGGATACACTCATGCACTGGTGTCTGGTATTATTATACTAATACAATATTGTATTCATCAAGAAATATTATAACACATGTTTTCAGTTTTGTACAATATGATTGATTTCACCTAAATGTTTGGGCGTCGTCTCACACAGAATATTTTCCTTGGTGATATACGGGATGGTCATACTGAATAAAAATAATAATAATATTAATAGTATATTGTTATTTATTCGAAATTCGTTGTCAAAGAGACGACACGATGTTGAGGGCTCACGCGTTATACAATCAGAAGAAAAAAAATGTGTTAAGATCGAAGATCGAACCCGTACTCAGTGGCCGGGATAAACTATAGAGACTGTTTATTTTATAGTGCAGTAACGCTAGTCGCTACACATAGCTACGTCTTCCTAAAAAAAATAGTTCACCAGCTATACTGCTAATTTTTTTTTAATGTAGCGCACTTCCTCTAACGCTACATTAAAAAAAAATATATTTCCTTTAATCCACTTATTTATTTGTTATTTATTTATACTCGTCACGATTTTCAGACTGCAGGCTTGTTCCATGTATCACATAAAATATATTATGTCATGTATTTTTCGTAAAAATGTGTGACGTATCTGAAAATCGCGCGATATGTCACAAATGTCTTATTGGAAAATTTGAATAGTTTTAGTAGGTACACTGACATCTGGTCATTGGACGAGATGGGACTATAGATAGTGTGAATTTTTTTTTAATAAAGTTGTTGACTGTAGTATGACCATAATAAAATAATATATCTTTTAATATTATACAATTTTTTGCTTGTCTTTGGCCACATTATTAGCTCAATTATCTATATAAATTATATTTTATTAGTTTGTGCACATTCTATTTGTCATATTTCGTGATAAGACATAATATGAGTTGTAAGAACTAAGAAGAGACTGAAACATTTCAGCGTCCTAAAGTATTTCGGCACGTTGTATGTACCCACTAGTTACCCATATACTGATTACTGATCGACGCTACAACTATATAGCGACCACTAGCTGCCCTTACCAGAAGATATTGTAGTATATAGCAAGTTGAATTAGCGTTTATCGACAATAAATAATATCGTAATAAATTCACTAGAATATTAAGTCTTTCGTAGTTGCCCGCGATTACGTGTAATGCGTTTGCAATGGGATCGAGGCGTAAAAAATAAAACGTATAAACGACGGAGATTGGAGTCGACATCATTAGTCACACCGGAAACTTGGACCGTAAAAACCGTAGTTAAATTTCGGTCAACATCGCCGTCGTAGGATACCATGTTAATAATACAATTTAATAGGTAGGTGTATCGACGATACGATCGAAACTACTGAGCGTATTTAATATTATATTGTGTATTGATTATTTTAGTGTTTTCGGAAGCTCGTAATTTTCGCAATAAAAACCTTGCGGGTCGCACCACTCTGCCGCGCGGGATACACCGCAGCAGCAGGACAAGCGTATATATTTTTCATTCATTTAATGTACAATATTATAATATAATGTTACATTGCAGACGTTACGCGTCTGAGTAATAATAAAATGATATTGAGTTGACGAATTTTTTTTATGGATCAATATACGCAGGTATACCTTATAATATTTTAATAGTGATTGTGGCCGTAAAAATCGAGAAAACCGCGATTACACAATATTCTATTATAAAATGCGCATGTATATGAATAAGCGCGGCGCGGGCGGTTACTTTATTTTTTTTTATATATTTTATTAAACACGGTTTATATACATGTATGTGTGCTACGGCCGTAAAAACGTAGGTATTGGGTACCCATGTCATGTTATAACGCTGTTTCCCCACATACAACAAGTTGAAGGATAAACGGTCTGCGGTCTTAAATGCCTACACACACACACACACACACACACACACACACACACACACACACACACACACACACACACACACACACACACACACACACTACAATTCGGTGACTCGCTGTCTGGCTGCGAGTCAATACTACCACGTCCGGACGAAGAAGCGCGGGGTCAGGTTTTTATTTTTATTAATTTAACGACCGTCGTTTTAAATTTATTCGAAACGCTACTATAGCACACAGCGGACGGTCACGTAGTAATAATAATAATATTACACAGGTATAGAGGTACCTAAATATAACGACAGACAACCGCGACTGCTGATTAAGAATTGTTTCTCGTTTCCTTATATATATCAAATAATAATTATTGTTTTATTATATTTTTTTTTCATCTCCCGTAAGGTATAATACGGGTACGGGACCGCATCCGAAACGTGATGTCTAACCTATTTGATATTATACAATATAATAATATACGAGTCGAGATCGTAAACGTATGCGTATAATAATTTCCGGCCGCAATCGAAATTTTTATGACAAATCGTAAATTCACACCTATCAATATACATATATACTTATTATACAAACAGGATAAAAAAAATCCTCGAAACAAACACCTTTATATGTGTACATAATATTATAACCTACGTATGCGGTATTATATTATACATATATTACATTATACGACCGTATCAGCATCAGTAGTGGCTGCAGCCTAATTGGCGACGGAAACCGAGAAATCGATATTAAAAATATAATAATATAATGTACGTTATAATATGGTTACGATACATATTATATATATCGATGGCATCGCATGGATTTCATTAATGAACGTCATAAAAGTAAGAATGCAGTCCTCGTATAGTATTATATAGTTATGTGTAGTATAATAATGCGACGCATACACTGCACCGCGATCGAGTGGGTTTGATTAGGATCCGATATCGATGTTTTCACATGTTCTTTTATAAGTTTATTTTTTTTCGTACCTATATTTTCTTTTTCCCATAAAACTGTACACTGCGTGGTCGCCCCGAAACACGTATATACCGACGATGAATGATCGATCCCATCCCCATGGAATGAATTTACTCAGGCACAGTCTGTAGCCGTAAACGTAGGTACACATTGTATAGCGGCCAGTGGCGTATATACGAATTATTTTCACTATGGGCCGATTTATCAATTATCACTAGTCAAGCAGCATAGCCATAATTATACATTTTTAAGGGAGCAGCTGTTATATAATTAAGAATTATGACGTATTATACAGTTCAAATAAAAATTGCGCAATTCAATTTTATAATTATTATGTAAAATTAATTTTTTGTTTCTTTTTTTAAAAATATTGACAGTGTCGTTTGTATATTTTAATGTTATCTTACTATGAATTTAACATCAAAGTCAATAAGTCATTAAAGGAAGTCTCGTCAATATATCTAACATTTCCTTGTAGATTACTCAAAAATGATTTTAATCAACCGGCTAACTTAATCATGGTGAAAAACTGTTAACAGTGTAAATATACATGCAATGCTTTAATTGAACCTGCAATTTCACTATGGGCTAGGGGGCCTCCCCCCTATATACGCCACTGATAGCGGCGTATAATAATAGATAGGTATCAATAAATTATATTGTACATCAGAAAATAAACTTTAAAAATTGTAAACTACAATTTTGGTTTTTTTTTTGAGCTTCCGTAATATACCTACATTAGTATAATATACTACAGTGAAACTTCCATACAACGAATTATTTTTGTGAGGGTACGTCAACTCGTTTTCGGAAATAATAGGCTTTTGAAAAACAACCATAAATTTATTGAAAATATATATAGCTAAGTACAGTACACATACAATAGCTTACAATTTCACAACTTATTTCTATTTGATTATGTATTTTTCAAATGGATCTTTAGTAGGTATCAAGTATTTGGCAATAGGTACTCATTAAAATTAAATGTATTTTGTATTTTAATATAATTTTGAAAGTATTGTGCCGATTCCTGATTTAGTCTTACACTCTTATTATTGTTTATGTTGTAAAATGTATGAGTGTGTATAAAAATACCTGTCAATATTTCTTGAAAACAATTTCATGTAACCACTTGCTTCAGGTTAATGAGGTTTGTATTTTGTACTAATTATAATTATTAACGACGTGTCGGTGTTTATCCATATTAGTAGTATTAGTTATAGGTATATAATTGTAAGTTATGAAAAAAAAAATATTGTCAATATAAATCTATAAATTGTTCTTTATTTATAATATTAAACATATTGATATATTTTTTTTATACAGCAGCTATTGTCCAACGATCACTTCAGGAAACCGGACAAATCTTTGGGTAGAAACTCTAGTCTGAAATCAGGGAATGTCCATTTCCACCTTACGTCCTTACAGACATACTAAACTACAACAAGAGGATTTACGAACCAGGACTGTCGGACCAGGACACAGAGCCCGCAGGGGGGTTTTCGTTGAGCTGCAACGAGAGCACAGTGCACTACAATATGTGCTACTGACTGTGGTTCAGCCGGCAGTATCCTCCAGACAGAGGAAGAGGATGTACGGTGTTAGAAGGAGATGACTTTGGCATGCAACGGCAGCAGCCACTGCCGGAGCAAGATCAGGAGCAGCTATATAGGACGAGTTTGAAAAGCAGACTTTGCTGAAGGACCACAATCGCCGGAAATTCTACCTACGTTCACAAGTTCGTTCTGTGACTATGGGCAATTCGCGGCCGGGCGGTTTGGACTAGAAAGCTTGAGTACAGACACTTCGGACACGGAGATGGTGACTGCAGGAGGAACTTTGGACTTGACGATGAGACTGGTAAAAAGGTAATAAACTTGGTGGTGGCTGTTCTAAGAAGATTGACATGGATTCAAGAAATCTGACGATAAATTTCCGGTTATGCTGAAATTATGAAACAAAATTATAAAAATATTGATTTTTTCACGATTGTTTGAAACCGTTAAATATTATGGACTATATAATAAGTTGCGACATTCTTAGTTAACAATAATGTATACTTGAATAACTTACTTATTTTGGTATTCAATTTTGGTATACATGTATACTATTTAAATATGACAATATTGCTTGTCGCGCTTCTTAGTGAACTGCCACATCCCTTGCTGTTTGCCCCCTTCAGTTTAACCGTCACTTCCGTTAGTTCCTCCGTGATCAGGTTGCCATCTCCGGTTCCGATACCCACTCGGGCACACGCACCTCGATCTGCAGTTCGGATTTCTAGCCCGTTTTGGCCGGCCGCTTGCCCAAACACAGGACGAACACGGGTGGATATAGAATTTCCATTACATGGTAGTATACTTTCGTAGGTCCTTTGGCGGTGGCTGATCTTCAAGCTTGTCCTGCTGATCCTGATCCTTTTCCCGTATTTGTGGCTGTTGCAAGTGCCGCTGCATGCCATATTTTATATCCATCGTCGTCGAGCTCATCCTCCAGCTCCGCCGCGGCTAATTCACTTTCGGCAGCACTACTGTAGTATACCTCACCAAGCCGTCGTCGCAAAGGCCCATCCAGAACGTGGTCCTGTCACCTCAAAGGTCCACGTCCCTCCTTGCATCGGCCAAATGGCATTCCGATCCGACAGTCAGCCGCTAATCCTCTCGTTGTCCTCCTTGCAGCATGTCTCTTTAAGGGGAAATCCAGTTCTAAGGAATGGAACATTCCCCATTTGTCTACATCACGACCAGCGTCTCTCCTTAGGTTTGTCCGATTTTGATTGGTTCAAAGTTGGTGTAAATAATTAGTTTTAAAAACTTTAATGAGAATAAACAAATCTCGTTACTATGGTCCAAGATATTACATTTATATTATTTCGTTTTTTTGCATTCAAACGGAAATGTTATTAATTCAAATATGGCCAGATGCATAAATTGTTGCAGTATATTTATACCATATTAATGTTATACCTATACCTTATAAATTATAAGTTTTAACTGAAATCTGCAAATAATTAATAAAATAATGAACAATGGGTATTTATTATTTAAATGAGCTAACGTAAGGAGGATGGAGTAGTCAGTTGGCTATGCCTTCTTAAAAATCCCCCCCTAAAAAAATATTCTCTGAACTCACATAATTTTAAACCAAAATAAATAAATTAAAAAAGGGTAAGCCTTTATAGTAGGGTACAAGTGGGTCACTGTAATGGATGGTATTAAATTTGAGTTCAATGATATAAAATCGCTGTATTCGAAAAACGATTCTCAGCGAAAACGGTCTGTATAGGTATAGAACTGTAAAAAAAAATAATATAAAAACATAGATTGTAATATTGTTAGTACCTATTTAAAAATTACTTATTTTAGTATGATTGGATAGTACTATTACAAAACTATGCACTAACTTATTTCCTAATTAATTAAAATATGTATCAAAAAATATAAAATGAAAGAAATATGCAGCACTTAAAGCAAAAAAAATTATTCTGCTATTTTCATGGTTGTGCACATGTAAAACAAATATGCAATATATGCTACAAGTCCTCCGCGCTATTTATGAGGATAGACGAATTATATGCCATCAATTATTACCAATAATATCTATTTTTCTTATAAATATATTATACTTACGAGGTCTAAGGAATGAAATTTCATCCCCAATCGCGGTGATGCCACGCAGCACAAACGCGCATTGTGTGTTAGCGTCGTGTTTGTAAAAAATAAAACTTTGGTATTTTGCGCTGTTTATATGCGCATCCATAATATACATAGATATATAATATTATACCGCAGCGCTGTCGTCTCGGAAAGAGAGAGACTCGGACGTACGGTTGACAGCCTTTTGAAAGCGATTGAAGATCACAATCGCGGAGAGAGCTGGTCGCATTATAATAATAATAATATGATTTATTTACAAAACGCCCTTTATTTATATGCTCCGATGCCGCCACTGACCGATTTATAAAAGCACGCCGTATAATGTAATATAAATATTATAATATGCTATTGCGGTGCGTCGTACAAGTCGCCCAGTATTAATGTTAAAATAATAATTTATATGTGTCATAATATACAATATTTGCAGAGTACGTTTGACGCGTGTATTTACTGACTTAGTTATCATCACGGTTGCTGCTTTAGTTGTATACGTTTGTAGTATGCCAGTACATAATATTGTATTATTGTGTACCATATTTAGGTATATGGTTGATACCACTACAGTGATGAGCAGGATCCTTAAACATGATAGTTTCGCTCTAAATTCGAAAAACTATATTGTCTTTGGAATTTTGTGATACTGCAGATCTCAATAGTACCTAAAATGTCACTAACTAAATACTAGAACAAGTCGATAAATTATCATTAACAAATCATTCAAAAATCCAATATTTTAGGGGACGATTATTATTTTTTGATTCTAACATAATATTTATTTATTTATTTGTCTAAACGTCTGTAAAGGCTCAAGTAGGAACAATATAAGAATACATTAATTGACTATTAGTACGTAGGTAGTTAAGTCATATTATATTATTATTAATCGGCTAAGACAATTGATGACGGTATGATATTTAGGTATTAAATTATTTGAAAAATAAAATATTCTATGTTAATTGCACCTTATGTTTTTGAATGTTTTTCATATTATATATTATTATATATTACATAGTAATAACCAACGGATCAATGTCTGCAGAATTCTGTGTTCATTAGTTCACCTGATCCAATCGAAGTATTATCATTATGACAGTACGACGTGTATGATATAATATATACTATTAATTCGACTGACGTGCAATAATAAACTATTTTATATTAGTATTATTATTATTTACCATAAAATACAATATACAAGGTGTAACAGAATGACATAACAAATTAAATAACTTTTGTTATATAGCTGGTAATCGATGTATAAATTTGTTTGTATACTATTTATAGACGTTTGCTCCACAATTACAAAATACAGTTTTTAATTTTATTTTTTAATACTGAAAAATACAATTTGAATATTTGAATTTTGAACAAAATTTTTTTTGGAAAACTCAAAATATCCAAATTATAAATCTAACTTTTAGAAAAAAATTGATAGTAAATAATAATATATTTTTAAATCAAGTAGTTTATTTTTTGGAATTTCTTAAAACATCAATATGTTTTTGTAATAATTTAATTTGAAACTTAATGACTTTTTTCAAAATATTCTTTTTGGAATTTTTAGATATACCAACCTAAATAAATTGTATACTATATTTTATTATTCATATAATTTTCATGCGTTTAACCAGCATCAATTTTTCATTTTTCACCGGACAGGTCTTAATGTTTCACTCTGTATACACTATATACTTACTGATAATCAATTATTTAATTATTTCGAAATATGTGTCGGGCATACTGTACCGATAAACTATGTATTTTAATATTTATAATTTTATATTTATACGGTTGGGTCGGTAATATGTTTTTAAAGGAAATAATATGATGATAATGACTTATTCAAATATTATTATGTATAGCTAGTATATCAGGTATTACGCTCTTATTAACCTAGCTAAAGAGAATTTGTAATTAATTACATAGACAATAGAAAACAAAGGACTGCAATAATATTACGAGTTAAGTGAGGTATAATATGTTATTTTATATTATACCATTAAAAGAAGCTTACGTAAATTGGTTAAAAACTATATCGATATAATACAGCTCAATGGACTTTGAACGATCATTTGTAATAAAATCATTTTATTGTTTTACGAGTTTGTACACATACTGTTCACCCCTGCATAATGACGTGTTCGGTTGCAGGTAAAAATAAATTATTTAAAAACTATGCTTATTTGAGTCGTATTGATATTCGTAACAGCTGCATAATTTAGATTCTGATGCATTCGTATAATCTCATAATATTATTTAAAAATGAATATGCCATCGTTAATAATTTCTAAATCATGACGTCAACGGAATTCAATTTGTTTCCGATTATTGACTTAAAAAATAACAATATTAGTATAACACATTTTTTGTTCTTCAAATGTCAAATGACAGCAAAAATAAAATAAAACCGTATAGAGTTTTTTAAAAACAAAATATTATTTGTGTCGAGCACTACAAAACAATAAAGTGTAGTGTATACCTTTACCTCGATTATTGTTGGAAAACAATTTTTAATACGTTCTTAAATTAAGTCGATAATAGGCGCTATAACGTTATTATTATATAGGTACGTATACACTATACAGCTATACAGATAAAAAAATACGCATTATCGTAGTTCGTCCGTTCATCTGTAGGTATATAATAATATACTTATATAGTTATATCTTATATGCATTCAATAAAAGGTGTTCGCCGTTCGGTAATTATGTTATCCAGCTACCACATGTATCCATATTATTATGAAATCATACCTGTGGATATTATTGTACAGAATAATAATTATATTATTATATTATGCCTGTCTGAATTCTGCGTCACGTGGGTGATTGATAGATTGATACATCACTCGTAATAATTATAATAATAGAAATTCGTTTGAAATTTGTTTCGGGCCTTTGAGGGCAGATAAGCAAAAACGGCCAAGGGAGTGTTTTTCGCGGAATCCGATCTAATAAATTATGATGTTACCTACCTATAATGATACTAACTTATCGATGAAGCGCCTCGCTACTAGCTAGACGGCAATCTCATTACAAAATCGAAAACTTTTTCTGTTGTTGATATTTTTGATACCAGAATACTAATTCTCTGAATTACATATATAGTCAACGGGCACAACTTACTGTCATCACTTCAGACGGTTTGGTAAAGCTAGGCTGCCGTGACAGTCAGTGACCGTCAAGAGAGTCAGCCAGAGTCAGCCAGTCACCGAGTTCAGTATCAGTAGATGGGTTGGTACAGACCAACACACAACGAGACATTGAGGTACACATTATAAACCTATTTTATTATATTATTATGTTGGGCAAGCATGCGGTTTATATTGCTCGCAGTATTTAATCGTTCTAGTTCGATTGTTTTCCACCCACGATGACTGTCGTACATTGAAATATTGAAATATAGCTGGTATATCTAATATATTATAATAAATATTATAACTTATAAGGGATAATAAAATAAATGTCACAGATAAATCATTTGTAACGTATCCTTTTGAAAGTCATATTACGGGGCGATAATTATTATTATATTATCACCCACGGCCAAACGCGCGTAATAATTTCAAAAAGAAATATTGTGATTTTATCGGTTTCTTTTTTGTATTCTCAATTACAATTATTATTGAATTATTTAGCTACATCTACCGACGCGGCGACGCACAGACGTATATACATTCAAATAAATCACGAGCCACAGCCTATATTATTGTAATGTAACGTCGACCCGTAGTGGAAGCGTTTTAATAATTTAAATCCGAATCACCGAGATAGATAAAAATATAATATACTGGAGATCATAATATTTGGACTCAGTTGTAAAAACGAGCCATCGTGTTTGACGTTACGCCTACCGCCGAAGGGCAAAATATTAAACGCCTGTAACTTGTAAGATTAACATAACGATTACAACGTAACATTTTTCTGGTATTAATTATCTTATCACGTTCAGTTATAGATACCAAAATGTGACCTTTAAATACATATAGATACCTATATAAATATAAAAAATTGTAGCTATCGATATAGTTCTATTTTAGTATTTTATTTGTATAGCAACTCCGAATTACACCAGAAGCTATTGAAAAATGATAACAGATTTCCGAATTTGGTCAAATTTTTTTCAGATTATGACTCTAATTAACAATACATTTAAACTACTGCGATAATATAGTATATTATTATCTTTAAATCGATTTATTAATTATTATTAACTATAATAATACTATAACAGTATAATAACTAATAAGTATATAAAAATATAAAGTATTATAATATACATTTAGGGCCGGTGTTCGAATGCCTATTTAAAATGTAAATTAAAGTGATTAAAAATAAGTGGAGATTTACTAGAATTTTCTTTATTTTAATCAAAATTTAAACATTTATAAACTTTTATATAGCTTTGATGTATCTTGAGGAATACATTCAGAGTATAGTTTAACGAGTTCAAACTAAAAAGTTTAGTTTTATCTTGCATAAGTACTCGAGGAACCTGTTGCTGGCTATTTTCATTACTATTTTGCTTGCTTTGGAATTTTGGAGTTAGAAGGATTTCCGAGCTAATTTCAAAACAAACTAGAAAATTAACGGGTATAATAAGTTGTATTTTTGCATTAAAAAATGTCGGAAATGTTAGTTTTAACTAGGAAGAAGTAGAAAATCGTTTTTCTAGCACCTACTGTGTGACCTGGATTTTAAAGGAGAAAGGTCTTGCGATGTTCCAAACTGGGCTTGACCATTCATTTAAATAGCGATCTAGTTATCGACAAAAAAATTATCAAAAATATTCATTATTTTTTTTCTAACTACTGTTGAGTGTAGATTACGTGGTCCAGTCCACATTTTATCATTATCCATCTCCGCAAATTATTTTGACACCTGTAGATTGGTGGTGTTTATGCCATGCCGTGAGTATAATTTCGCTTGTCTAAGACGTACTCCTAAAAACAACTGAAACACAGTTTTCCGACGGTGGTGTGTACCTACCTAATACCTATAATATATTCAGTGAGATTTGAGAACAACACAATAATAATAAAACCCGATGATCCCATTATTACACTTTTGTGTATTAGTCAGTCAATAGTAGACGATAGACACGCGGAAGTGAATACTGAATAGACATTATAATGCTATAATATATTATTTTATGTTTCTAATTTACTCAGAATTGAAGTCGTTTCTATAATGATAGTATTATTACTGAGTGATAAATTTAGAACAATATCAAGAGCGTAATTATATATTTTATACATCGTATTATTACATGATGTATTGTTGTGAACAGATGATATTATAATTATTATTTGTACGCATTGTACATAACACCGAATCATTAACGCAATTACGTACGGTTAATTTCTCATTAAATAGACGCGTAATAATAAATATTAAGTGTTTACCTGTAATACGTAATGGTAATACGTACGCTTTATTATATCAGGAATGCCATGTTTTTAAAGTATTTTGAGTGTTAAGTGGTAGTCCCTGTGGACGATGTTTAATTAGGGAACACGATAATGCCATCGGGAGATATTGCGCTGTACACCTATCATGTTTACCACGGTTACCTATGGTTGTATGGAAAATGGCAACCCGTGATAATAATATAATATTATGTTGTGTGTAATATATATTATGTGACTTGACGAGCCACAATTGAATGTATTTTTAGCTAGGTGACGGCAAATTGATAATGCACAGTAATTGCAGTAACATAATTGACTTGAAAATTCGTTTTTCGGCTTACTCACGGCCATTCCGTCATTACAGTACTATAAACTTGGTACTTAAACGTAAGTACACCAGTACCAACACCATTACCCATTCACATTCACCTACACTTCTGCGTTACATACACTACTTAACTATAGCCGCCAATAATAATATATTCTATAGTCGCCAAAATATGCAGATCTGATGACTGATAGATAGTCAGATATATGGAAATATTTTTTTCCCAATGGATTCTGTGAGTGATTGATTGACAAATTGTTGTTCATCATCTTGAAGCTAATTTTGAATTTCAATTCTATTAAGCTACAGATATATTTACTGAAGATTATAAGTATAGGCAGGTAAACTTTCTTAAATAATAACCATATACTACCTTTCAAATTTAAGCTTTGATTGAATTAAAAAATAAAAAACCGATGAATTATTGTTAAACGGTCGTAGTATATTAAATAATAATTTTAAATCTGAAAGTACCAGCTGTTTTGATAAAGGCTCTGATTATGGTTGGCCCCTATTTTTATATCGTTTCGCATTCCACCAACAATTCTGAAATCACTCCCCTGCATATAATATGTATACATAATACACGATTTGACTCGCTTGAAAAGGGTTAGGTATATACGTCAATTAGGCCACATAATATTGACCACGGTACACATACCTATATTATATTGGATATCGTCGCAAATACCGGGGATGGATATACCGACAGCAGGAGGGGATAAGGCGTTAACCTCATAATATTTATAATAATAATATTATATATCTTATCACGTGTGGGATTGCGCACTACCTATTATAATAGTATGCTACAATAATACCATTCATGTGTCTCGGAGCTGCCGTAAATTAGTCAATTTCGCATACTCGGTGAACATATTATATACTCGCAGAGCTGCAGTCCTGCTGCATATATATATAATATATATATATATATATTATATATATATATATATATAGGTAGTACCTACCCATTATATATATTATATTATTACCTCTCGGCGGCGGTGGATCATGTGCGAAAATGAGACAGTTGACCGTACATGGAAACGACCGCATGCCCCTGAAGTTGTTTAGCGTATATATAATATAATATTATACGTCGAATTATATTGTATATTTATATAGTATCTATATACGCCATTGCTATTTAGTACCTACCTCTGTCGTATAGATATCCGTCTGTGTCGTATTACTGTTTTCACCGTTTTTCGACCGCCGTCCGAGCGAACGGACCAAGTCTATTATAAAATATTATACTGAACCACCGAATCGCCGACGAATTTAAAACTGCGCGCTGATAGATACCACAAAACCCTTGTCGAAACGTTACCGCTTTAACCGAGCTATAACACATACCTACGCGGCTATAATAACAGACGTGAATTTCGTTTTCGACGCATTTCTAGGTATTTATTTGTGTACGCACGTGTTCATCGGCTATATTATACATAATATTACAATCAAATTTTAATCAATGGGGTATTACTCACGAGTCTCCTCCGACGACAACACATAATAATTTTATCTATTGTTGTATTTAGTGTTTTTACCTTGTTGTTGTTGCCGTTGCACATACAGGCGTTAATCGTTTGTTATAAGCACAGACAACATCGTTTTTGTATTTAAAACTACCTAATTCACGAAGTGGGAATGGCAAAAGGGCGATATTATTGTATTGCCACCCCTCCCCCCCCCACTTATTTCAACCACTACTGTTTACAACCTGAGACGTTCCCTCTCCATCCTCGATTACTGAAAAGTGTGCCCTTCCCTGTTTTAAATTAAATTTTTAAATGTATACCGTAGGTTTAACAGTTTTTAGAAAAAATAATTACACTCAATGAAACTGCCACCCCTAAAACTGTTAGAAATTTGCAATTCATTGACAAACATAATATCACTAGTCCTGTCCCCAACCTAAAATACCTGGTTATGTCGCTGAGAGTGCTGCGTGGAATTTTCTCAGGAAAAATCCATTTAATTTTCAAAAATGGCGACGAATGCCAATGCTATAGTTACAGTACCTCCAATGTATACATAGTATTATAACAGCATCACGTCAAGCGCACAGAATTTATTATCCACGAAGTAAATATTGGATTCTTCTTGTCGCCGTATAATAAGCGAAATTCCTGTGCAGTGCTACTAGGTATTCGGTAGGTAGTTAAAGCGGTGGTTACGTGATGCGAACAAATTAAACCAATAAGAATTACGCTTAATGATAATACGAGTATACCTATACGTATGTATTACACGACAAACGATTCCTGCGCAATACATACAATTACGAATAAATAAAATAATTAGGTTTATGGTCATGACATTCCTTGTTTGGGCACATAATATACATTTATACGGTGCACTTAAAAAAATGTTTAACGACGAGAAATTCGAATAAAATGTAATTTATATAAGCTTGCATATAGGAAAATTGTGTATGTTTTATATCAGCGGTACGCGCGCGTGTATAATATTGTAATATGAATATGTAATTCGTATAAATGTGCAGTAGCTGCAGCAAATAATAATAATAATAATAATAATATTAATATGCCTCGTGCACATAACGAATGTAATCGTAAAATAATATAAAAACGCCTTTGTACAATTCTTTCTGCAGAATGATTCATGAAATTAAATTTTATTTCATACATTTGCATAAAGTATGCGCTAATTAAGGTGTAATGTTCGGTTTCGCGAATTCTTGCGTATGCGGAGAATAAAATCGTACAGATATTATTTCACTTTAATGAATCACGAAAATCCGATAAAATCTTAATGTTGTTTTATCACGGATAATTACGAGCACAAGGTTGCAGCCACACAATGTAGCCCGCGGTAAGTATATAGGTATATGCACCTACTACCTATATAATATTCCAAACCTATACCTAAACAGTATTATACCGCCACCGCGGGTATGGTAAAACACGGTATACGGGTAACGCTGGAACGTTAAAAGTGTGTCTATTTTAATGCACCATATTATGTTAATTATTGTTTCATACGAACGTTCTGTGATATTCCCCCAAGATTCGTATCAATTAAAAATGATAAAAACATATTGTTATAAAAATATATACATTGTGTAATTTGTGTTTTGGTTTTTCCGCCGAGTTAATAGTGCAATTGTTACAATGTATAGCGGGTACTGCAGTAATAATAGATACAATTATTATTAAAAATTATTGTTGCAAATATTATTATTTATTGCACGTTAACAATTAATAATTATATTATATTATTATTACTACCGTAATTATTTTATGCGGCATTTACAACATTACGCGTCTTAATATATAATATTATCTACGCAAGTATTGAATTATCATTATGTTTACATGCACTGATTACGCGACAACGTTAAGTCTTGTGTGTATTGTTTTTCGTTTTGAATGACGTACCTCGTCGTCTGAGCCCTTTGACCTACTTATTACTATTACCACTATTACACATTGATTTAAAAATAATATTCATCATCACACACGTGATAACGTTTGGAATCAGACGTTTCACGGTTCAGTAATATAATAATATATAAACTATCATATTAATATTATAAAATATTATTTTACTCTGTACATTGAATATGTTTTTTTTTTTATAATTTACAAGGCGCGTTTAAATTAAACGTTACATAATTATTAATTATACACGCGGTACTTACCAAAGATGATAGTAATAATATGATGGTTCGATATTCGTGCGTCTGTGTGTGAGTATATATAATATTGTGTTAAAATAAAATATAATATTCTGCTTACGTATATCATGTTCGGACGTGGCGTGGAGACGACCCGAACGTTCATGCAAAAAATAAAGTCAACGTGCACAAACCATTATTATTATATTTTACAATACAATATATAATGCAATAACATATTGTGTTCGATTTTTCAAAGAAAAACACGCCAGTCGGTCGCTAACGTATGCGCCCACCACGCCTACCTACGCCAAAATATAAGACGTATTTTAGGTATTTTAGGTATTTGTAATATCATTATTCGTGCGTAGGACGTATTAGGTGTACAACATGATAATATAAATGTGTATTATGCTCCCGTACAATTGACTGACAAATTTTTTTTTGACTATTCAGTATTCGTCGAACCCGCCGCGTAGCAGCAGCCCTACTTCGGCCGCAATCGGCAGGAAGTGAATAATGAATGTGCATGTACCGACACACAAGACCTCGAGGGTGGTAACACATTCAGAAAGTATCTAAACGACATTATAATGGTCTGCTTTTTTGTCGTAAAAGTTTTTTTAGAGAAAAATAAATCGATTATTTATTTTTTGACCGCGGTCGATATAATAACATACCTATAATATTATATCCCAGCGGGTTGTTCAGTCATCATTATGTTATACTTTATTTTGCACGAACCCGATACGAATCTACGAAATTCGCTTTCGACATAATATGTTACTATTTATCTTTTTCTCCTTTGTAAACTCAAACAAGATATTACTTTTCGCCTAAATACACCATAATACAAGCATCGTATACTATTATAGTACCTTCATTATGATGGGTGTTGGGTATCCATTATACTTATCACACAATAATAATAATAATAATAATAATAATAATACAGTAGAGTCTCGATGATCCGGACATCCGGATAATGCGGACAATTTATATTTCATTCTTTAGTACTTATGTATGTATACATACACATAAATATTATATAAAAATGATTTATGTCAATGTCGATTGTTATCTACCATAAGACGTATACTAATGAATTGTATAAATACATAATGTGTGTTTTTTTTAAATATTTATTAGTAAGTTGAAAAAAAGTCATCCCGTTTAATCCAGATAGAGTCCGGTCCCATCTAGCCTGGATCAGCTAGACTCTACTGTAATAGTATTAGTCCCTATAAATAATTGTATAACAGACGGCTCTACGGGTCGATGGCCGTCTCCTCCAAAATTATTTTCACACTCAGTACAAGTCTTAGGCGATTCTCTGTTTAAACTATAATACCCATTACATTAGCCGATCGTCTACCGCGTTATCCGTGACCGATAATTAATTGATGCCAGTTAATTTAAATTTTTCACCCTGTCTTAAGCTCATTTTTAAATGTAAACTACACATATTTGTTACATACCCACTGGGTGATTTTGCCCAAAATATGTAAAATACAGGTCAAAAATTACATCCAATTATGATGACCGTTTTCTTTTTGTAACCGCGGATAGAAACCATATTATATAGACAAGAACAAGTTCGTTTTTTCGTGAGCCAACAAATCCCATTTAAAATGCAGCATTTTGGAAAATCGTCTTAGTCACATCCTCGGGTATTGGGTTAACTATACGCACCAAATTACAGAGCCATAATGAGTGTGATACACACACACACACACACACACACACACACACACACACACACTTCGGCTTTATTAACATAGACAATATAGATATAATGTATATACCTATATTTTTTTTTCTCTAAAAGTCCATTCACAAACGAAGAGTGGTCGCTTCTCCTATACTATCTATATGTATCACATATTGTTTTTAATTGTTATTATCATTATAGTTTGTCGACTTCAAGGTGATGCGTTTCTCAATTGCTATCGCACTTTGTTCGGCACCACAATGACGCGTCGCGTCGCATTATGAATTTGTCGGGTGCTTCATACAATCATACACCATATATTACCTCTTGTCGGTTAAGCGACTGGAAACAAAGCGACTGGCATGTGTAAAGATACCCACAACAACCACAACACGCTGTCGTGTTATAAAATCATTACTATACCTACTCCTTTTTATACTACTTTTCAAAAGAGTTGAATAGAATACAAAAAACAACAACAACAATAATAATAATATAAAATATGCTTATTTACAGTAAATGACAGATTAGATCAGCATTATATGTATATAATACTGTGAGATGGCGTGTTGGAAACATGACGTTATACCTACGACGTTGTGTAATTTTCTTTGGAAAACCATTATATTTTGTACGAGTTGATGCGTACAAGCTCGTAAGTTTTTCAACTGGAAATCGTGGCATACGAGATTTAACATTTTAAAGATGTAATTATTATCAAGACGTATTTTCCTATCGCTATTATCATAAATAGGTAAACTTATTCGAAAACAATTCAAAGTCAAACGCTTTCGTAAAAATCACTGCCTACCTACTTTAAATATTAACTCCGTAAAAATGCAGGCTTGTGATTATTTAGATACAGATTTTTTTTTCACCACCAACTTCCATGATGACTTTGCTCTGAGAATATAATACACTTGAATGGGGCAAGACGTGGTGTTCCGTGGTGTATGCAAGTACTTACTTAATAGATAGCTGATGTGCATGTGCACTCGGATGGATAGCGTTGCACAGCGTTGTTTATCGGGCGGTTAAAGTATTATGTTATAATATATTAAACGATTTGAAATGTATTTGCAATCGCAATGGCATGCAACTACTATTATAAATGTACATAGTATAATATAATATGTTTTACTCTATACCTACTTAGGAACAGCTCGTTACGCACGATAATGTAAAACGGCAATACGCGCACGCACGTCAATACGTCATGTTAAAAAACCAAACGCAGCTTGTAAAAAACCGATACAGTACGCGCGGCCGGTGCCAGTTTTACCTATATTAAAGGTACTTACGCGGGGTACTTGCCTACTTATATATTATATCGACTACAAATCGTGTCCCAGATGTGGACAAGAGCGTTTGGCGTGTAAAATGCATTATTAATGTAGTAATATGTAATGCCTGTGCACAGCGACTATATTGACACGGTACGGTCGAACCGCGGGCTCTCCTTATCATTGCAGCTGCAGCTGGTTGTTATATCATAAAAAAATTGTAGGTTGTAACGACATTTATGACGATCAAAATACGCAAAATCCCTGCATGTACGATATTATCGTTCTCCGTGTCTTAACATTCACCACTTATTACAAAATCGGTTGCTATGCTGGTTTTACTGCAGGACACTGCCAACAGGTGGCTATAATATATAGGTAACGTTATAGAAAAAAAATCAAATAATTTAAACGATTAGTAAAACGAGTTACTTTAGAACGACATTAGAACAACACAGGTGAAATAACACTTTTGAATAGTATCAAAAATATTCACATAGAAACCCATAGCAATATTTTTTTTTTAAATAATATATAATTTTAACATTTTATTTCAATTAGTATATAGGTAGCGCGCAATTTGTATTTTTGTACATTTTTCACATTCAATATTTGTTTTGCAACACACAATAGTATGTTTGTTCTACCTACCGGATATTTTCTATTTAATGATTTTTTTTTTATCAATAACGTGTCGCCGAATAAAATATAGACAATTCGTTTATAAGAATATAAATCGGTTTAAAAAACCGAATTTACAATGCTCTCCAATTTCATCACAAGTGATTTATATTACTATAGGTATTATAATATGGTCAGTAAGTATTTACTTAACCTTACTACAAATAATGATACAAACAGTAGTCGTCAGTGGCACAATAATTATATAATTGTTATTTAATATACTCAGGTGCATGACGTCTTGTACATCGGCAGTCCACAGGTGATGTCTATCGAAAACTCACTTACATTAATTATGTGCAAGCAATCGATCTACACCCAATACCAGAAGCGGTCTATAATATTATGTACATCGGTATAATTACCGCAACAGGTAGGTATACACCTTGATTACTGCGCAAACGCATACACGCACATGCGACACATATCATTCTACATCGCAGCCGCAATACTAGTTATATTATTATATTATATTATATGTATGTGTTTTACACGGTTTATGTATAAATGGTCGTTTTACCCATGTAAGGATCGCATTTAACTAAGCCTATATACGAACAATATATCCAAAACGCGGCTCGATACGTGGCCGCAGCGGTGTGTCCGTCAACATTATCCGCAAACGTTCGAAGATGAATATTATTACTTTATAATATTAACCGTCGCCATAATATCATGTTGGGTTATAATGATTATATACTTACGACGAGTCGACGCCGTGTGTGAGTGTACGACTCGAGCAAACACTCCCGACGATGCGAATTTGTTAATTTGTCCCGATCGATATGGGTTAAAAACCGTCGTACGTGCGATATTTGTACGTACTGCCGAGTGATTCACCGAGCATTCTCGTGCCACCCATTTTCACCTTTAATATTGACTCTGTTCAAATTCCGATTTTTGACATTTTAAAATTAACTCAAAGGGAATATTTTCAAATGCTTGACATATTTTTGTACTACCCCAGGAGTTCCGCGTCCCCCAACATTTTCTTTTTTTTTTTGAAAATTTTGATTACTTAATTCAAAATTCAAACTAGTAGTTTCTCAGTTCTTAAGATGCTTATACTAAAGAAATAATAGTCCTTAAAAATGGTTGAATACAAATATTTAATATAGATAATATATAATGTCGGTTCCATAGTAAACATATTATATTATTATACTCGGTCCATTTTTATAAATTATAAATATTGATGGATTAATATTTATTATTCAAATTTTCAAATCTTAGTAGTCCCTATATTATCTTCCAAACTCATTCATGAGCAAATTTATATACGGAGTACGTACACGTGTCGATGTATATATTATTATAATTAGTAAAGCAAATGAAACGTTTAAAATGTTTAAACTTTAAAAATTAAATATATATCATGATTTAGTAATATATTTATAATATTGGGTAATTAATTGGTTTGAATATTTATGAAATATTTATAAACAAATATATTATAATCTTGGTATTCAATGTTTGAGGAATATTAAAAAAACACTCCTCTATCAATAACTAATATCGAATATATATTAATTGTTCGTAATAATAGAAAATAAATATCTGCTAGTTATTTATAGAATGTTCAGTTGTTACTTTGAATATATTATCCTTTAGTACCTATACAAGGTTGAATTACTCAACAATTATTCTTGAGATCGAATTTTCATATGCATACATCAACATATATTTAGCAAAAATCATCTGCTATATAATTTACAGTGAACAAGTGGTGTTCTAATTTGGAAGTCTGTGTCTCCATAGGACGCACTCCTTAAGTAGTACATACAAAATATAACCTCAAGAATTTGTAAACTTAGTCAGTAAGTACCTATTTCCAATAATTCCCAAAGTCAGATTTCGAATAACTAAAGATTATTGAAGGAAAAAGGGGGGGTTAGCATGCTCGGCGAAACACCCAGTACATGTACAACACACATATTATTATATTATCGTGTCTTAACACTGGTGAATATAATCATTAAGCACTGTGGCGGAGGCGGTGATCAATATAATATAATGGTGTCCTTTGAAGTAATTTTCGGGTATCCTAAACGTCGTTTTGGGTGCGTGAAAAAAAAAGGACGGTCCGTATAATATAAATAATATTAATAATGCATAATGGTTTGTGAGTGCGTGTTTTTTGTACTTCTCTGCTTTCGTTCTATTATTGGTTTTTTTTTCCTCCGGAGACGGTTTTTTTTTTTTAAACATATAAATGACAGCCCTCGTTAAAAGGGCCGACACTGCTGGAAGTCTTACTGCCGGTTAGGTCGTATTATATATAGGTGGTGCAGCAGCAGCAGTCCCGCAGTGTCCGCAACGGCTAATGGTGGCAATGTTCGGCCCCGAGGGATCAAAAGAAGACCGCGGAAAAAAATCGATCGCATTTTTTCGCTCGGCGCACTCGTTTGTCCGAATTCGCCGGAATTTCCACTCAAAGACTACGCCCCAAATATTTTTTTTTTTTTGCCACTTATTATCACGACGTCGTATATAATACACATTATTTATTTATACATGCCATATATGTATATTACGACCGCTTGTAGACCGCGCCTAACCGGCCGGTAATCTTCTATTATAATAACAATAATGTTTTTGCAATAATATGGTGCTGCGCGTTATTATCATGTTTTGTTCTCTAATGATGTGTGCCAATTCGTTTCGGCACGTACGTAATGACCCTGCACACACACACATATATATATATACCGACCATCATCCGGTGGCGATTCCTTATCCGGCATGGGACGACTGTCGATAGCACATGAATATAACGATAATAATAATAATATACGGACACACGATTACGATGACGTGTTAAATGATCATGTTGTTATTATTAACATTGTACGCATAATACATATACATATGTATATGATAAATAGGTACTTGTGAGTTTCGGAACCCCGGGCAGCGCGTTGTCGGGATCTAATGATATTTTGCCCCCCCCCCCCGCGGGAGCTGCGGGATCGGCCCGGAAACGTCAAATTTATTATACTAGGTGTGTATACATTATGTTGCTGCCGAATTTCATGGTAACGCAGTCCGCGCACTTATGAAATTCCAAAATATATTTCAAGCGCCCGGCGGAAATGCTTCCAGCGTTCTGTATTTACTGGAAAAATAAAATGTGAGTACATCGCGATCTACACATTGTCGTATCATTATATTACATAATGTTTCTTTCATACCTTTCGGTTTAGACATACACTCATTTTACGGCAGCTCTTTTAAAAATAGGGAAAAATGGACGTCTTAGAAAATAATACAGCACAATATATGTCAAATACACTGCACAATTCCTGGACGGTTTTCGCAAGTTTTTAATATTACAAGTAACGACGGTGTAACTCCAGGTATCTATTGTATCTACAATAATATAATATACGAAGGTATACTCAGATTCTACATCGTTGCTGTGCGTGTTTCGACACGAACGCTGCCGCATTTTAGTTCTCAAAACATTAAACATCCAATTGAATATGCTTAAAAAACAAGTCGAAACAAAATTATTATTTAACAGAGCCCTGTACAGGTGTGAGAAGTGAGTACGGGGTGAGCGGTAGTGCGGTGGCGGTGAAAAATTCCACTCGAGAATATTATACGTACTTTAAACACTATAGATGTATCGTCGTCGCCAGACGTGTTTAAATCTTATCTCTCCGTTTTCATCACGCGTTATTATGGCCGAGGAAGATTTAATAGCCATCCCCCCACCACCCACACACATGAACACTCGCACAGTAGCCGGTATATAAGAGTATAATAATATGTACAAACGACGATGGCGACTGTTGCCACAGGTGCGTATACGATTATATACAGGGTGATTCACCATGCTTGTTCACCACCTTACTTTTAAATGCAGTTACTCAAAATCTGATTTTTTTAAATTGTTATGTAAAGGCCATATTTCCAAATTCTTGAGATACTTTATGCTACTTAAGCCTTAAGGATCCGATGGAGACGCGTGCTTCTATTTTCCAAATGAGTATCCACCTCTTTCACTGTAAATTATTTAGCAGAAAGTTAAACAATGAAAAAAATGAAGAACACGAGTTTGTATCTCTACACAGGTGACATATTCCTTGAGGGGCCTGCACGTGACCTGTCCTGTTTCTTTGCTCAAAAATATGCCTTACAGGAAAAACCCTCACAGTACGATTTCAATCATTTTTTGCAAGAGAAACTCTTCTTACAGGACGCATTGGACTTGGATTTTCGAAATCCTATTTCTAAACAATGTTATAGGATTTTGAACATACGACCAATTTTAACAAGTTTTTGTTATTTGTATCATGTTTGATTTAAACAACAAAACTGAAAACCGAAGGTCAATGAGTCCTGTAGAAAATTATCCTCTAACTACTAACCAAAATAAAATTTGACCAGTCTACGATGCATGAGGGTTTTTCCAGTCGAGCCTGTTTTGAGCAAAAAATCAAGCTTTTTTAACGGTGTCTTTGACATGTGTGTGGGTGCAGCGCGTGCGTTGATAGCCCTGTTGTTAATCAAACAATCACACCCACACTAATTATCATTGACGGCTAACACTAATGCCATGGTCGGTTAGGGTTAGGTTAGCAACGAAATTACATATCGCCTAAATAATGCCCCTTGATAAAGACGCACGATTAGGCCTCTTAAGAGGACGTTATACCCGCACGTGATGTCTCCGTCTTACAAGAGGGTAACATACACCAAATTTTACGCTCAGAAGATCACGTTTAGCATAGTCAGTTTAAAAACCAGAGTGAATTCACCTCTTACTAAAATTAAAGGTAAGATTATTATGGAGAGCTTTTCATGGGCTTTTTGTTATATTTTAATGAGAGTTATGAGTATTTTAAAATCGTAAATTGTCCTCTTACGTACTGCTCTGCACTATTCACAAGAATTAGAAAATTAACGTGTGCCTTTGAGTATAGGTACCTCAAAATGATACCAAATATCAGATTAAAAATAATATTGCACGATTTATGACGAAGACAATTGAGGGGCCGAGCTGCACTCTCGGTGACTCACCCTGTATTTATAAACACTCGTTTATAGAGGTATCTCGTGTACATATGATATCTGTGTGATATTTTATACTGGAGACGGTGGCGATGGCTAGTAAGTATAAATATAGGTATGTAGCATATTATCTCATTATATACGAGTACTCACATACATTACTACCTATACGGCTGTTAAAGGCGTGTCACTTTGGCGGCACGCACGTACCTACAAGCGTACGTCGTATATATTGCGCGTTATTAGGTGAAAAAAAAAAAACAAAACAAATTCCATTTATAACCGCATACAAATCACCGCGTGCGCTGTGCAGTGCGGCGTTTGTTGCGCAATAGCCGCAGTAATAAGTCGAACGTTGTATAATCATATGATGTGTAATATATTACAATACAATAATATGTATATGCCTATAAGTATATAAAATGTTATACTTGCCCACTACGCATATCGTATTATACTGATGTACAGATTAGGCGTGTTATACGCTATTAATACCGCGGTGAACGATAAATCGCCGTCGGACCCTCCGGAGCAGCTACTGTACGTGTGCTGAGATATCGCGATTCTGATAACCGCCGCCGCAGAGCAGCGCGGGTTTCCGTTCGTATGTTTACCTGGTAGTTGGTATCTGTATATAGAACTACTGTTTGCATGTACACGTTAGTACGTATTATTATTATTACTCGTTGTAAGTACCTACAACTGCAGCTGCTGGGTGGCTTGACTCTTAACACGTTCGCAACGCGCCTCTGTCCCGCGAGCCCCTGGCACGTACAACGGATCCTAATGAAAATACTGAAAATGGATTTTATTCGACTGCAATGTGCGCGGGGAACACCTCACAGAACTAGTTATTAATATGATAAGATTTTTTTAGTGTTTCCCATTTACCTGTGTGTTTTCAGTTTTTGCAAGCGGACAAAAATTTAAAAAAAAAAAAACAATAAGAAAATCGTGTGGTTCTTAAATAGGTACCTTACAAGCAATATCTTCTACGCGATTTCCGTATACTCAATAATAGAATAGTATTAGGTAGGTATGGAATACCTGTGTAGAGAATACCATTATATTATTAATTAATTATCGTCCACAAATTATGCTCTCGTTTATTAAGTTTACTGCGGATTCTCTGCCAACCAGATTTCACCGTGTAAACGCACTTAATGATCCCATAACATGTATTATTTATTTTGTAGGCATTGAGGTCTGAAACGATCGCAGCCGGTTTTGGTTTTCAAAGTACCCGACTTGTTTTCATTTCGCTCCACTGTAAATCTAATTTTTCGTCAACTGAAATAGGTATAGGTGCCTACTGCAAAAATTGCGCAATCGAATGATCTGTTTTATACAGATACCGAGTTTTATCGCTTATTATATGTATGTAGGACATAGGTAGGATGAAACGGTGAAAAGCCCCATCAAGGTGAATTGGACGAAAAAACCATGCGAAGTACATGCCTGCATAATAATAATTATTATAATTTTACTCATTCGATATGTAGCATAATATAATACATAATAATATATTATGCCTACTGCAACTGCATATTATTGCAATATGCGTGCAACGTGGGCGTTTGCGTATATATTGCAAGCTGAAGGATATATACGCTGTCATATATGTATATATTATATATTATATTGACATAATTAATAATCTACTACGGTCTACGACTATAATAGGTAGTCGTTTGTATAATTTAAATGGAATAGGTAATTAATGTTCGTCTACACTTTACCGTGTGATAATACGATCGAACGTGTGGCACTCGCAAATTTATAGTTGGCACCTGATTAGATATTATACTACGGCCCTTTGTTATAAATTGTAATTTAAATCAGCCCGCCACGAGCAATAGTCAAAAATGATACGATATAGCAACGGCGTGTGACGTCATTCACTTTGATTGCATAGCTCATTTGTTCGGAGCGAAAATTATTATTAGAATAATATATTGTTACAATAGTTACAACAGTACAATATTGTCCCACGTACAAAATTAAATATATTTTAATTTGTAATCATATACGTTTTCATTAATTTCGATTTAGATCCTCTCTCTCTTTTACGTCTCGTAAAATACCAAAACCAATATTGTTTACAACAGTAAGCAAATAGGCAATATGAATAAAATATTAATAATTGTCCATAAAACTCGTAATTGGAACACCTGTTGTATAACATTACTATATATTTTCATACAAAAATAAACTGACAAATTAATTAACTCGATTTCTTTTGGCTCGGTTCGCTGCAATAATTACCGTGTCCTGCAGCAGTATAATATGTGGCAGCGAACAGACGATTTTGCTGTATATGACAAACAGAAAAAAAAATAATATATAATAATATATTCAACAATTTTGATAACATTTAAATTTATACCCAGAGACCTTTTCTTGTTAGTGGTTCATTTATTTAGTTTAATAGTTTGTCGGCGCGAGGAAAACAACTAAACTGTTTAATGCTTTTGTTGTTTTTTTTTACGTTCTCGAAACAATAACCGAAACAACTTGGCAAATAACTTCGTTAAGATAATCTCGTAAACTAGATGCAAATTGAAAAGGGGGGAAAAACGTATATGCAGCCCAAGTATGAATGTCGGTCCTGCGAAAAACATCTTCGCGAGGCCAATGAACAGTTTAATGATACGCATATTATGATATTAGTTAAGGCATTTTTTTAAACGTTAACAACATTTTTCGAATCGTTTCTTTGTGAGTCTTAATTTATTTCATAATTTGTGATGAACTTTGTTCACGGTTGAAATCACTAGTATATTAATAGATATTAGATAGGACATTTATCTATGAATGTAATAATTATACATGTCGAATATTCAATAAAATGTCCACGTGGACTTGTGGTAAAAAAATAATATATTATTATATTGACTCCAGTGTTCTTCTACGAGACATTGTACAATATATTGTCTGTTCCGTCTCGTTCTATACTTATAATTATCCATCATACAATATAATTTTGGGTTCGTGCGAGTCGGCTTGTTTAAACGATTCGCCGTACCTAATCTTCTCTGCGTTATAGGTATATATGCGTTATACAATGTGATATTACCCGAGTATTGTTCTTGTCCGTCATACACTGAAACGTGCGGTAATGGATTTCATACAAAATAGCGTTCGGTTTTAAGTATATCCGCGGAATGAGCCTGGTGAGTCGGCGGCGGCGGCGAAACACCCGCGGACTAGAATCGTAGTAGTGAAATGTAATTATTTAGGTTGTAATATATAATGCCGAACGTGTCTATATATTATAATTCAATAACAGCAGTTAACTTGTACCCGTGTCACTTGTTTTTCTTTGTTTCTTTATCCTCTGAAGGCTTAAACACTACTGCGGATCGTCTTCATTTTTTATTGTATGTCAATAGACTCCTTGAGACTCGCGGGGAGGGTTTGTAAGATAAGTTATTCGTTTCATATATGTCGGTATAATATAAAGGTATTGGCTCACACGTGCAGTTTTTTCGACTCAAGAGAATCAAATATATTTTGTTCATACATATAGTTGCCATTGGTTACAGATAATAAACTAGTTATACTAGTCAAATGCACAGTTCTTGACCATTGTCACCACATTTTGCACACATGTTAATGTTCATAATTGCCATTTACCTGCAGCATCCTCGTTTTCAGCCATGCGCTGCAATACGTGTATTCTGTGCTATTGATAAATGATAATACTTATGGATTGAAAAACTTAATGTGAAAGGTAATCCTAAATGATATTCCCAAACGCATAGTTCTTTCTATCTCGAAACCCGTCTATTGGGTTCTCTCTCTGAGCGCTGCCCTTTAGTCTATACGTCTATGGTTAAGGTATGTATTTCTCATCATTGATGTGCTTTCGCTCCCTTAATTCACCTGCAGTATATTCAGAAATCGCACTAACTCGTGCAGTTTTCGAATTAAATTATGAACGCCCTTGCGGATCGCGGGTTGCATCGACCCAAGGTGAAAGCAGGAAAAAAAATCACCCAACAGCCGGAATTGATATCGGTCAGATATCGATATAGAACAGCAAACAAAAAAATCAGTGCCTCTAATCCCCCGAGTCGGCCTGAAAATCGTCTCGATTCGCAATCGCCTAATTATAACAACAACGCTTAGAGCTGCAGCAGGTATTTGTAGTCGGAACAGCTGCTGTACCGTGGTTGCGGTATATATACCAATTACCAAGCACTCGGCGATCGTATACACACAATATAATAATATTTTATACCTACTACTACTACTACTACTACTACTACTACTACTACATACCTAATAATATTATATTATTATTATTATACATCGTGTCGTGCGGTGTTAGACGAATGTCAAAACCGTCGTCGTGGAACAACGATTAATTACGGTATCATTACGTCGGGTCGTAAATCAATGTAATTGGCAATTAGAAACTGACCGGGCGGCGGCCGGGGCGCGGGGGTGCGCGGGCGGAAATTCCTATACGCGATGACGACGACGACTACGACTACCGGCTTACCGGAGTACAGCCCGCCTCCCCGAGCGCGCGCTCGCGAGACCTGTTGCTGCACCGACAGCACATATGCGATATTCACACACGCACGTACGCACGCACGCACGGGAGGCGGACATTTAGTAAAACAAATGTTTGCCGAGACGGTATAATATATATATAATTACGATATACATACGCTGCTATTATAGCTATATACATGATTATATACTATGCGTATAGTATGTGCTGCAGTAGGTATACATCACTCTCAACGATCGTTATTATTGTAATTATTGCCGCTGCTGCTGCGGCGGAAACGCGGACGACGGTGACACGCGGATTATCGAGGGAGGAGGGAAAAGAAAACGAAAAATATCTCTCTGCGGCTCTCTCTCTCTCCGTTCTCTAGGCGTATCGTTATAATATATGTATCTATGTATATATATATATATATGTGTGTGTGTGTGTGTGTGTGTGTGTGTGCAGCAGTCGTTTACACGACAAAATATTTATTTAACTCCGGCTCGCGGGGTAACCCGAGAGTGTCAAACTGTTAATGAATCTCGAAAGCTGTCGGATTATATATATATATATGACGGCGGCCGTGTAGTTTCTATTTGGAGTATATCTTCTACACCGCAGGCTCCGCTCTATTACGGGTGTATACGCACTGTGTGTGCATGCGTGTGTGTGTGTGTGTGTGTGTGTGTGTGTGTGTGTGTGTGTGTGTGTGTGTGTGTGTGTGTGTGTGTGTGTGTGTATAATTGCGGTCTTTCGTAACGATGATAATAATATGGGCTCATCTGTATACACGACCGATGGCGGGGAGGGCGTTTAGGGGGCGCGAGTAACGCGACCGTTTCTTAAACGACGTCGCCTAACCGTTTTGGACGTGTAATTAAATATATTATGGTTAAAAAGAGCCAATTACGCCGTGGCGCAGACGTCGCGCGGCGTGTATACATCACTCGTCGCCGTCGTCGTATACATATACAGGCGATATCATATTATTATTATACACGTCTCGTGTATAATTGCTTTAATAATAAACGCTAAAATTAGTATTTAAACGTCTTGGCTCTCGGTTGTGGGTACGCGTCGCGAAGGACAAATTTTATTTCGCGATTAACGCGTCGAAAAATTGATTTTTAATTTTGATTCTGTCGATTACACCGCATATTATAACGTGTCATTTTAATATATTTTATTATGTTAACCGTCAAAATATTTTAAACAGCATTTTTTGTTTTTTTTTTTTTCATAGAGATTTCAGCTGCAGTTCTTTTATTTAATTTGAGATTTTCAAAATGTCGGCCTCAGCTGAATTGCATCAAATTTATAGACAACAGAGAGGATTTAGGTTTTTTTCTTGTTATGTTCTGCGTGTTTTATATTATAATATTCTCGACTGATGTTTTTTATTTAATTATAAAAATCAGATTTGGCTTGGATTCATTTAATACAATACGGAGCCGTTAAATGTTTAAAACGGGCGTCAGATGCGATATAATATATTGTATATATAATTATTTGAACGGCTTATACTGCTTATTATTTTTATCATCATAATGTTTCGTGTGAATAAATTATGCTTTATCTCGTTTACTACCTAATTCGACGTGCGTGTGTTCTATAATTTGCTGCGATATCCAAAACAGTTTCAAATAATTTAATATAATACACCTATATCTATAATTTATTTTATTGCATACCTATATAATATTTAGGTACGTCAATATTGTAATATTTGTAGTACGAGCATTAATGTTGTTACATCTAATGATGTTTAGAACGTAATGATTTTCACGTTTTCGTATGTGGTAAAAATAATTCGTAATTTTGTCTTGCGCAACTTTCTTGAATCATTACAATCGTATATAGTTAATATTTTTTAAACATATCTAGTATTCTAATGATTTGTTTTCGTAAATAAAAACAGATTACAGATAATGCTATCAGGACATCACATATTAAATAGTATTATATTAGCCTTAATTAGTTATAGTTTTATAAAATTAAAAAAAAAACGATGTAATACGTTTTGAATAAAACAATCGGTCATAATATATTGTTATCATTTATCACACAGTTATAATAGTATAGTTGTTTATAATTATATTTTACACAGGTCCATCGCAGACCGTAATTCAGCAGAATTGTACATCATTCTTGTGTCGATACGCAAAGAGAATATATAATATATACAGAATATTGTAAGTATATTATTATGAGTGTATAACATAACGTATACTGTATTGTATTATTTGATTTATAATATTATACACGATAAATAAAAATATATAATAAACCTATATATTTTCGTGCAAACATACAAGTCATGCGCGAAATTGCGAAATAATAACAATATCATCATAATATAGCAGCATACTTGTTACTTGTTTTGAGTTTATGACTATATAACTGAAACAGGTCGGTTTCAAAATGAATAAAGCATTAAAAATAAATAATGCATTAATCATCATAATATTGTTGCCGTTTCCAGAAAAATGGGCAAGACATCAAAAGGTATAAAGTATATAATATAGGTGTAAGGAGTATCGTTTTGTTCATATTTTTCTAAATGACATCGATACCGTGGGGAATCAAACCTGACTCTTAAAAAATAATAGGGCAATTTATAAAAGTAGGCGGTTCGTCTTTTAAAAGTATTTTTACTGTATAATATAATAACGATATAATACTATATATTAAATTATACAACATTTCTACACTCATAGTTATGAAAAGTTTTAACTTTTTGAAAATATAATTTATATTATTTTTGTAAAATTTGATGTGATTGTAAAACAACTGGTTTGAAAAAAATTATGCTTTTTAAAACTTTTGTATTGCTTAACTTTAAAGTTTTTAAATTTTTGAATGAACATAATTTACAATTTCATATTCCGAAGCAGAATAATTTTCGATGCAAAATAATTAAATCCATAATTAGTTGTGAAAATACCTATGTAAAGTTTTGTTGAGCGTAGTACTTTAGTAATGTACCAACATATTGCTGACATATAATGTCCACCACTCAGCTAGTCAGCTCATTTAAACTTGAATCCTTAGTTATAACTAATTAACTACTCGGTTGACATTACATTTATAATTTATAGAATTTTACTTTGGAAAATATTCTGCTTCGGGATATGAAGTTATAAATGTACGTGTAGTCATTCAAAAATATTTTATTTGTTATTACGTCAAATCATGTAAGAAAAATTCAAAAATGTTAACATTTTTTTAAATAATGCGTAGAGAGTATCACTTTGTGATATTTGTATGTTATTTATTTCTCGGAGAACAGTATAATTTGTAGCGTTAAAATGTTATTCGCTGTAGGTATACCTACACGCAAATATATATCATAATCTTGTATACGCTCAAGACACATTTGGTTTAGTAATGAAACTTTCGTAACGGTAAAAATATGCCAAGTTAAATGAGTATTATTTTTGTGTTTAATGTGCTCGAAAGTCAGCCGTGTTTGAATCCCAAGATGAATAAAAAAGATTGCGACAAAAAAATAACCGGAATAAATATGGCACCACCGTATTCTTAAATAAAACAATTTCGTTTTATATTTTTATCTCACGTTTAACAAATAAAAACTTTGAACACAACTTCGTTCAAATCCGCAATGACCCAGACCGCACAGGATACGAACTATAGCTGTATATTTGTAGAATACACGATTGCTCCCTTGGTTGATAATTATTGTTTATATTTCAACTACATTATATACAAGACGAATGTATATCGTAAATGTACAGGATAATAGGTATAAAATATTTTCTCAAACACATATTTTGTAAGCCAAGTCTTGTAGGAATACGTGCAAATGAACTTTTCTCACACACCCATTACTCATATTATATAGTCATATAGATCAATGGTTCTCAACATCTTTATATCCGCGTACCACCTACATGGTTTGAAAATGACCATGTGCCACTTGACTAAATAACCATTTTTTACTTATCAAAAAAGTATAAGTTATTTTACGTGACGCATGGAGTTTTTTTTTATTAGAAAATACCAAATGATGATAATAGTATTAATTTCACAAAAAGAAAATTAAACATGTACAATATGAATATTTATATTATTGTTAAAATCAAATAAACAAAATTATATTTAATGTGACTCATTATAGGTACATTACATTTCATTAAGGGAGGTTTTCACCCACCTATGATTATACCACAGGTTGATAAACGCTGATATATAGATGCTACGTCCCTCGGTATGGCCTAAATATATTACTATAATAGTGTATAAGCGTATACACATACCACATAGGTGTATGTAACTATAGACAGTAAGTCAGTAACTATATATCTGTAACCGTGCGCACTAGTTTATATAGTTTCTAGTTTTTGCATAATAATAATAATTGTCTTGCTGGGCGATCGTATAATATTGTAAACTATATGCAAGCATTAGCGCTATAAAACCACGACGTTTAAAGATGTACAATGAAGCTAAATTTAAACATTTTTCGCGCATATATTTTACAACTTTTGTACTCAGATGCATATTTTACTGTTTTATATTATGTGATTTATTTTTTTAAATAATTCTTTAACGATACACAAAAATAAATTCATAATTTTTTCATATTTTTTCATGCAACCCGACATGCTGCATAATGTTTGAAAAATGTTCAAGTATTGTAGGTAAACATATTACATTTATTTCTTTTGCTTTATTTTACAATTTTTTAATTAAAATATCCCGCTCACCTAAATTAGGGCTATCAAATGATGACAAAATTATATGAATGTACTGAAGTATTTAAATCATGACAATGATTTTACACAATAATATATTATATTATATGCTTTATTTCGATTACAGTTTATATACCTATTCATAATTTTTATTTTATGAGCGTACTTTAATATTTTCGAGAACCAGAAGTCCTGAGTACCTGTTGGCTGTTATTACTTATTATAGTGACTCCAGAAATATATGCGTATGTGGAAGCTAAGTTTTTTGATACATCATTGAGCTGTTAAGGTAGAGTCATAACAAGAACATATTATTATTGTAATATAATCGTTTGATGAAAACGGCAACTGTTTGTATACTGCCGCTTAAACACTACGGCGCATCTTGTTATTTTTGATTAAAATAATAAAATTTACATAACTATAATTTTTAAATGGCTTTTGATCAAGAACTCGTCGTAGTCAACGGTCCATCGATTATTAAATAATTTACACTTTCTATTCCAAACACCATACACTTTATTATTATATAGTGCTTATATGGGTTTTATTTTTATTATTCGATGATGGAATTAAGCGATTGATCCTGTGTATCGGATTCGCTTTCCCGATATGTTCGAATTTATACAGCCAATTCTGTATATATTATTAATAATTTTACTTTCTCGGTTTTTTCCTCCCGTGACCGTGCGTACATAATAATATACAATCATAAATGTACATATTATTTTATTAATATTATATTATATATGCGTGAACGCGTCCACAATCCGCAGATGTCTAATCACAGTACCTGTTATATACACTGCTAATAAAAAAATACAATAATTTAAATTCGTCATAATATTAACAATAATAAAAAACAATTTTATTATTAAGTCGTACATGAGTCGGACTATACTTTCTAATATAATATATATTATATATACGGTTTATAATAAAATCCAAGGTCTCCGCGATGATGGCCATATTTGTGTACATATATGTTTATAGGTGCCTCATCCCTCTGTCTATATATATGATGCACTGACCATTACATACACACGTTTAGATATATAATAATATCCAACATTAGTCCCTCGTTTAACTCGGTATTTAAACTACTCAGTCGAAAAGGGATTTAGTATGTACCACTGTTCATACGTGTCTTTTAATACATATCGGTAGTTTTGGAAATCGTATGGCATTTGACTTACCCTCCTCCCAACGACGAAATGTTGCCCGATCCAAGCATATAAGTGTGTAACGTTTATAATAAAGTATACACGTTACCGCACGTACTTAATGTACTGTATAACCACACTTTAACTATATTATATACCTACTACTTAGTCTCTGTTAATATACTTAAGCAATATTATTATTATTATTATTATCATTATTATTGAACGATTGTTAATTTACAACGTTGTGAAATTCGAATTCGTATCTCCGTCGCTGTCGAACGAAATTTCCCCATAACCGGCAGAACGGCAATTCCCAAAAGCGCTGCAAACATATATATATACACGAATACATGTAACAATCGCTTCGATCGACCGGAAGTAACGGAGTGCTGTACGAATACACAGTACATCTATTGGTGGTATATATATTATTACAATATTTGATGCGCACCGGAACGTTATTATGTTTCGTCACAATCACCGCCACCACCGCGGCAACAATAATAACTGCGCGCAGATAACAATAATATAATGACGGTCGACTACGGTGCAGCGTGATTTGGCGTTTACCGATTTCAAATTGTGCGATAAAACGTTATTTGACAGCACCAGTAATATTATTCTAACGAACCAGCGAAATAAACAAGTCCGCAGCCCTACATACCGACAACCTACCCACCACCACCCGCAATCGAGCTCGTTTACCTACATATTATCGTATATACGTACATAAATATGTATATGTGTGCGTTTTCCGACAATATTGGGTGTACGTATATGTATGGTTATTGTATGTACTGTCAATTCGATCCGAGCAGTCATTATATATTGCTGTGCCACAGCAAGCAGCACCGCACCGGCACAAGTACACAATATTACCTATATATATTATTATCGTATAATATTATACACAATGTGCGTGCATGCGGCCGTGCTGTACGGCGGGGAGGTGGGTTTTTGGATGGGTGGGATATTATTATTATGGCGGACTGCCGGCGATAACGTTCAATTTCCTATATATGTACCGACGCGCGCGCACACATATAGGTACCCCTCTCGGCGATGACACTTTGTCAGCTTTGGAAACGAACCAATAACGGACCGTCGCCCCTGCAGGCAGCAGACGTCGGGATAACAGACGAGGGGCGTTTATGGGCTGAAAATAATTATACGCCAACGGGGCAGCCGCCGCAGACACAGGATACGGTTAGACTTTTAAAATAAAACGCACGCAGACAAATGGATCGTCGGGGGTTCAAGGGACCGCGAAATGCGTCGTATCCTGTACATAATGGTGTATATGGTGCTCGTAACGGCCTCGGTGTGTATCATATGATATTATAATACTATTTATATGTATGTGCGTATGATAGCTAGCACATAGTATCACCTCCCACCGTTTGTGATAATGCGTTTACGACGAGCAGATAAAGTGCTTGTATAGATGACCCTTCGACGATGATGTACATACAATATTATTTTATGCATAATAATCCATCGTTTTACGAATATCATATTATAATATTAAGACAAGTACGTGACTGCGCTAAATCGCTTATAATGTAATATATAAATATATTTAAGTTACCTAATACATATTGCACGAGAGTAATATAATATACATGTATAAAAGTATATATTTATCCGTAAAGTCTTCAACAGCGACGACGGTTATTAGTTTTAATGCTGGTTGTAGCAGTTAGCCTGCAGGTAGGTAAAATAACATGTTTTTAAGAATTGTTTACTTACCTATAAGTTTATGTCACATGGAAGAATAAATATATTGTATTCGCGTTTTTTCCGTTAAGTGTGGGTCGGAACGAGGCTGCGGGTTTCTTAAAGATTTTCTGTGCTTATATGTGTACTTTGAGCATTTTTTCACGATGTGATTGATCGTAAGGGTAGTTTTCCTTGCATTTGGCGCATGCATGCAGGGGTCGGTTCATGAGGAAGCAGGAGTGCGTCCTATGTACTGGCTCAAGTGATTAATATTTCTTCTCTCCTTTTTCAGTACCTTGAGGGAAAATTTCCATTTTGAAATTAAAGATTTTACATCGCTTAATTTGTGCAGTGCTAAATTCCAATTTTTCGAAAAACGTACGATTCTGAACTACGAGTGTGTGAGTTGTTCATAAATATGATTTGAGAAATTCTACAAAAAACATTCACTTACCAGTCTTAACATCACTCTGTACAAAAATATGTTTCAGTGGCTTCATCAATATTACAGCCACATCTGAATATTAGGTAATAATATTATCATCCACAGCAATATAAAGACTGTATAGTCGCTGTCTAGACTATAGAGAATTATTTAAAATACGATAAACATAAATGAAATGATAACATAATAATGAAATAATTAATTACAAACTGTACCACATATCAGCCGTATATTATACTCAGTTTCCGTTGCAACTGCCACTGATTGACTGCAATTTCCCAAAATACAGTCTGGCCACCATCCGATCGCAACACGGATTTAGGCAACACTGTAAGCTACAGTATACCTATTCGGTTCGAAGAACCGTTAAACGACTCTACGAGTTTTAATCGCTCCGTTCAGACTAGCAAGCGTGAAGTTAATAGTTCATAATATTTGTGACAAAAACTGAATTAAAATTAAAAACGCGCCGGAAAACTTTAGTAATAATAATAATATTCTAGTTTTGAATATTATGCACGCGTAGGTGTAGAGGTACCTATATAGTCGGTTAATGGTGCGCTACGAAACTTTAAAAACGAAAACGTGGCAAATCGACTGTCGTAGAAAAAGACTATAATTTAGCGGCCGGGGTGGTCCGGTCATAATAATAACAGCATAATCATTACGCGTGATGTTTTAAATTTTTTTTTTAACTCAGTCCGCGGACTGCGATGATTGTTAAATCGTCACCAGACCGCCGCGGTGGTTTTTTCGATCCGGCGGCGGCCCGGGAAATCGTGTCGTCGTTGCTGCAGGAATTATAACATAGGATTCGTGTTTTTTTTTTCACTCGTATAACACCGTCACCGAACCCGCGAACACGTCCCGCGCGATATCGTTATTACTATTATAATTATAATTATTATCATCATCATCATTATTATTATTATTATTATTATTATTATCGTCGTCGTCGCGCAGACTCCACATAAACGTGTGTGCGTGCTCGGCGATTTTTTTCTTTTTAATTTAACGGACGGACGACGACCGTCGGCCATCTATCACGGACGGTTGACGTTATTAAACGTCGTTTGCGTATTATACAATTATACACCGTAATTACAGTCCGCCCGTGTGTGGTCCGCGCCGCGGTTGTGCGAGCGGCGGCATATATACGCCCCCGCCACCGCCGGAGCTTTACTTAATTAGTTAGGAATCGAGCCAAACGCCTCTTTGATCCGGTCGAGTTGTCCTGTAAATGGTTAATACGCGCAAAGCCTTATACACACACACGCATCGGTATTATCGTACAAATATTATGTGCAAGCACGAGAGCTGCAGCGGCGATGATGATTGTGGATAATAATAATAACAATAATAATAATAATAATAATAAAAATACGATATGATATTGTAATGACGAAAAATAAATAAAGCTCGGCGAACTCGGATGCGTATTGCGAATGTCATCCGATTATCCGCGGCGAAAACTTCGACGTCACTTTTATACTGACCAATGTAGATGTGCCCTAGTCGTTTTGGCCGCGTTCTATATGGCTACTCATATCATTTGTACACTTTTTTATTACTGTTAAAGCTTTTTCAAGCTTTTTCAAGCTTTATTACTATTGTTACTTAATTGCTATTATCTACATATATATTATAGGTAATTGTTAACTGCCGATCGGCGTAAAATATATAATATATAAAATAATAAAAAATATTTTATTAACTGTCTACATACCAACGTTTCTCAACCTGTGGAACTCTAAGAAAATCTCCCCTTATAAAATGGAATGGATCATTTGTCACATTGGATATTTATTTATTTATTTTAATAATAGTATGAATAATAATCATACATGTTTAATTTTCTTTTTGTGCATTTAATGATGCTTATTTTTATCATTGTTATTTAGTTCGCAATAACATGATATTTCATACATGTAAAATACATTTTTGATAGTTAAAAAAAAATAGTTATGTGGTCAAGTGCCGCATATGGAAATTTTAAAATCGTGTAGATGGTACATGGATATAAAAAGGTTGAGAACCGCTGATCTAAGCACTATCTATAAGTCTATAACATTCGGCTAGTAACTGCATTCGATTTCGAAAATTTCAGATATTTTTCATCGAAATGTTTCCGACCACGGTAAGTTTCACTCGAAAGTCACTCAACTACGTTGTCGATATATTACTGGAAAAAAAGAGCGGTATACATCTCGGCGGAATTTTTTTATTGAAATAATATATTTTATTCCACACCAGCCTATTATGTCCATCATGGTCAATGAAATTAATGGCCAAAAATTATAAGTGTTTTTATACTATTTAGGGCAGTACTTAAGTATAAATAACTTTAGCCATGTTTTCAGTGAAGGAGAGAGTAGGAGGACGCACCATATAATATATATATATATCATCATCGATTTCAAATAAAATTGTTCTTTTTTATTTACGTCTCCATTAAAGTTTGGACGTACGTCTGCAGTATATATACAGGTATAGTTTAACTATTTGATTTTTATCTACTAGGGGGCCCATAATATATACGAATTAATATTCCGATATTTTTACTTTTGAACATTTTTACCGGTTATCTTTTAAATCTCACATGCCTATATATCTGGTACCTACTACTATTATATTATTATATTTTAAAGCACTTTTAGTAATTTGTATAGTTTCTGTATTCTTTTCCCATTCTTGCTGTCTCTCTGAATGCTATCACCTATGTAGCTTAACCAAATGATATATTATGCATGTTTGTTACATCTGGTACATTTTATAGGTGGCGATAATGCTGTTTGTGTTAGATCTTCAAAGCTGGTCGAACTTGAAATCTTACCATGTTCGTACAACGTGGGGTACGAAAAAAATAAATCTTCTGTTTTCGGGAAGTACACGCCAACGGATGTGTTTAACTGCACACAAGTACAACAATATAATATAATATACATATTATATAGATATAATAACAAACAGTACGTCGTATATATATATATATATTAGTCCATAACATATTGTTTGCGTTCTCGATCGGTATATACAGGTTCAAACGGGGTCGTTGCATGAAATGTTTTAATTAAAAACCGCATTCCCCCGTATTTGAGTTTCTATATAAACATATATACAATATCCATATATATATATAGATAGGTATGTATATAAGTCGCACGGTGTAGTTCTGTGCGTGAACAGTTGTACATGTTAAAGTTGAAAAATAACGATTTGCAGAGATCGCGTTAATTGCTGCTGCCGCGCACAGCTATAATACACAGTTGTATACTTATAGGTGTATAATATATATTTTATACATGTATATACGTTAAATAGGACGGTTAAATGGTCGTTTATACTCATCGGAGTGTGTGTGTGTGTGTGTGTGTATACCGACTACGTGAGTGTAACTGTGTAAGTATTGACGCGATGCGATCTGTGCGCGTTGTAACTTGTAGTTATAGTGCTTAACTGCAGATAAAAATGTAATATAATATGCAATCTCGAACGCGAAAAGAAAAACAATAACACCTATTAATTATAGTTTGATGGAAATAGTAGAAAATATTATNATAACACCTATTAATTATAGTTTGATGGAAATAGTAGAAAATATTATAATACATTATTGTCAGTCTATAATTTGCATAGGTGCACGAGATGTCGTTATCAAGCGACATCGAAATCTTTACACGGCTGTAATTTATTATTATTGTACTTGCGCATACGCACATTCAAATAAAATGTGATTGACGGTGCGGCCAAGTATAGTACTAACCTACATAATTATCCGTTCGGAGACGTGTGCGAGAAGATCTCGTACAGCGTGGATCAACGAGGCTTGGCAAAATGGTTTCTCCGAGATCCTATACTATAGATTTATAATAATATTTGATAGACTTCCTCTTCCTGCACGCTTCATCATAATAGGCATGCGAAAAAAACCAATCTGAGTGAACCGTCCAAATAATATACAGGGTGTTCCAAAGTGATTCATCCAATTTCAAAAAATCATATTTGTTTCGCCAACGCCGTTACTTACCTCGCGTGGATTGTGGACGGCGATAACTCGTGCTCTGGTCATAGTGAGGAGAGGGTAGAAATAATAAATAAACAACACGTATTCTTAATTTTATACAACCTTCATATTAGTCTAATATTTAAGACTGATTAAACTAACAATTAAAACAAACAACAAGTTTTCTTTTATACAAATTAATACAGACATTGAGACGGTACCGTAAGAAGTCGGGGAATCCGGACCACGTCTTCTGCTGGGCCGGAACTTACGCTGACGATATGATGTGTCGTACCGGAACTGGCGAAGACAAACGGAATTGTTTTAGTCGGAGCCAGAACTGGTCACCAAACTATCATACGGAGATCCAAACTGACCGTGTACATATTATTATATTCGTTGCACACAAAAGAATGGTAAAATACAAAAAACGGTTTAACACGTGCGAATACTTCAACACAAACAGCGGCAACCAAAAAAAAATATAATAATGTAATAACAGCTTTACATCGACGCAATAATAATGATGAAAGCGTAACGACAACCACAGCAGTGTTGCTTGGACGCCGTGCGTTCCAAATGACCGGACGGCGCTTGATCTCTCGACCAGGGGGATGTTCATAATCAAGGATAAGCTTGGCGCGAACATATTTATTGTAAAATTTGATTAATCATGTTACAATAAATTTTACATTTTAATGGATTATTTTAAGTTTTAGGTACAATGCTTATAAATGTTCAATGTGACCCCCCTTACTTGCACGACACACATCTAAGCGATATTCAAATTCCTCATAAACCTGTTGAAGCATGTCGACTGTAACCAAGTTGATGACGTCTGTAATGCGACTTTTCAATTCGTCAAGATCTTTCGGAAGAGGAGGTACATAAACAATGCTTTTTATGTAACCCCAGAGAAAAAAATCACAGATTGTAAGATCCGGCGAACGGATAGCTGTGGTAGCTGATCGTTACATGACTAAACTTCACATTGTCGAGACTTATCGGCAATCGATAAAAACTCGATAACCCCACCTTTCAGCCTTCAGGTGGTTGGTGCTTCGTTTATTTCAAATTACAGGAACAATATTTATAGTCTAGTAAAATCCGATGAATCATTTTGGAACGCCCATTATATTATATTAGTAATATTATCTAATGATCAAGGCCCCAGGACAGAGGACTTGTAAGAAGATTAATCTCCGAGCCGTTTCTAGGTCTCGGAATAAGACAGATTATAATAAACTACAGGTGACATTGATAATATTATTGTTTGTACCGCAGCACAGGCCGGTGCGTCGGAGACGAAACAAAATGTCACTCTAACATTTTACCCCTATAAACCCTATTGTGCCACGAGCTTTATTATGAATATTCGGAATTTCATATCCTATATTTACGTCTATGCCGAGGAGGACTACATTCTTTGTTCGTACTATACATACAGGTTAACCTGATAAATCGTTTACGGTGTGACACTGTGACGAAGACAACGCCTGAGCAGCAGATGAACGTGTACCTAGTACCTACACTGCAGCAGTAATAATTATATAGCGACGAGTGTCATAATAATATACCATACTTTATTGTGTACCTATGCACATATAATATACATTTACCATTATTGTGCACCAACGGTATACGTGCGTTGAAAGCGATCGAAATAGTACACGAGTGGCTTGATGCGACGGGCCTCGGACGTAATTAATTGTAGAGACACGTTTTGTTTCAGTGGCAGACCGATTAATCTATTTTAATATAATTATAATATTATTACGATTGAACGTCCAAACTCTCATAATTGTGAGCGCTCGCGCTTAAAATATGGTCGTACAAGCTTTACAATATTATTGTATAATTTAATATTATTATTATCACTCGTGATATATATAAACATACACGGCATTATATGCGGTCTTTATATTATTTGTTGTTTGTTTGTTTGTTTGTTTTTTGTTTTTTTTTTTTCATAAACGTCTATTTTATTTTTAATAATGAGAGATAGAGAGTGAGAGAGGAACGCGGTAAAAATGTATAAAATAAACTGAGAAAATGTTCCTTAAATATCCATCTGTCATCAGAACTACACCGGTGGCGGCACTCGCTCCTCTCTCGCGTCTATGCGTGTGTACACATGTACAAAAATCTCTTTCAAAAACCCGCTCGGCCCTCGTTATATTTATGTTAAAATATAATGCATAAGTCACGAATCGTGCCCGGGCAACACTCGAGCTCATTCATTATGCTCGGTCATCCATCTTGCACACACACGCACACACACACACACACACACACACACACACACACACACTCGTGGTACGATAATAATATGCAGCGTGGACGACAAAATACTACGGTCCCTTTTGCAGCGTGACGTCGTTCTCTCTCTATGTATAATAGACTGCCCGGAGATCTTTTTTTTCGGAAAATAAATATCAGCTCGAACGGCTGCCTGCAATTCGGTATCATGGCACAACTTTCAGTCCGACATACCTTTGTATTTCATACACTTAACCAAAGAAATAAAATATGTTTCGCATAACCAAAGTGGATCCTGGTCGGGTGCGGTCGAAATAATTACTTATGTTATTACACTAATCGAGCTGATACATATTATATTCCAGTATGGCAGTATACCATGTGATACGCGATTTCGTGAGTATAAATTGTCATATTATACTGCAGCTGATATCGCCCTAGTGACCTAGCTACCTGTTCGTAGGTAATAAAACATAATATTATACGCTGCACATGGTTTTCGGATTGAAAGTTTCCGTTCTCAATCGTAGACTGCAATTATTTGAAATCGTATACCTACTCGCACTAGAATACATAATATATTATAAAGGTATATACTGTTACTATATACGAGTGCGAATATTACAAGTACCTATATATAAATATAGATTGTATATGTAATATGTATGCATAATGCATGTACATAAAATCATGTATTCTATATTGACGAGCATTTATATGCAACGATATTGTTATTACTACCTAAATACAGTTCCACGATTTTAGGTTTATTTTATACATATACTGCTATAATAATGTAATATTATAATTAGAGCTAATATTTTGGTGACTTTTGCACTTTTTTCCTCGAAGTGTTATACAATTCTAACCAAAAACTAAATTTGTTACGTAATGTAACAATTTAAAATATATAATTTTTATTTTGCATTTTTTGTGTTTAATGCATTTTATTACATTTTTAAGGTCATTTTTACGTAATATTACAAATATTACGTTCATTTTGTGTATTTAAACTAATTTTTGTTTATTTTAAGCTTTTTTAATATGGGTTGTATAGGTAATCCCAATTAGTACCTATAGGCAATTACCTACTCCAGTCCATTGATATTGAAAAAAGTAATATAATTTATTGTCGATTTATCCGATAAGATTAAATATTAAACGAACCCATAACTATTTAGGTATACAATAGTAGCTTTAGTAATGAATTCGACACGCACCTATGTGGTTCTACCTATCTTAACTGTACAAAATGCCAACAATTCAAGTCAACAGTAGGAAGCCGTTTAAGTAGTTTTGTGAGCGAGTTTGGTACCGATATTTTTTCTACGGACGGTATGGTGTTTTTGTAAAGTTTGTAATGTTGTAGTTGCCTCAGAAAAGAAATTAAAAATTTTTAAAATTTGGGTTAGAGTAGATGAAACGACAGATGTTGAAGGCTGTTATGTAGTAAATATCGTTATTGGTACTCTGAAAGCAGAAAATTCAGGACAAATATTTTTGTTATATTCTGATGTCTTGGAAAAAACAAATCATTCAACCATTGCAAAAGCCTTCGATAAAACCATGTTTATATTATGACCTGAAGGAATAAAAGTATAAAACACAATAATGTCCTCATTTTTGTATCTGATGCTGCCCCATGTATGGTGAAAGCAGGAAGGGACATTTGCACTGTGTATTCAATGGTGCGTGTTACCTGCAGTGTGGCGCATGCAATTCATAAAGTTATGGAAGAAATAAGATCAAATTTTCAAGATGTCAATAAACTTATAAGTTGCGTAAGAAAAATATTTTTAAAATCACCATATCGTACACAAATGTTTAAAACTGTTGCTCCAGGAATTCCATTGCCACCCGAACCCGTAATCACGCGATAAGTAACCTGGCTAAATGCTGTAAATTACTATTGTGAGAATTTTTCTTAAGTAAAAAAAATTTTGCTCGAATTAAATCATGATGATTCGACTACTATAAAAGAAACAAAAGAACTTATGTTTAAATAAAGTTTAGAGACTAATCTACTTTATATAAAATCTAATTTTGGTTTCATTCCTTCAGAAATAAAAAAATCTGGAGGCTTCTGGAATCTTATTATCAAAATCTATTAATAAAATAAAACAAATTGAGACTACATTGTTATAATATTATAATTTATAATATTATGCATATTTGATATATTGTATTATAATATGTACCTGGAAGTGTACTCACTTCACTCGATTCACGTAGGGCAGCAGTATAAACGACTTGGAGTGATTCTTGTAGTATAGGTAATGTGTGATAAATTGATAAATTAGTATATACAATTATTTGTGTGTGTTGATGATCACAGAATAACCAGATTACCAGAAGGATTACTTAATTAGCATTACATGGGTTCTTATGGGTGATATATTTGGTATACCTGTTGATCATAGACCGATGAAGAAATGCACTGCTAGTAGAAAGTGAGGTAATTGAATCCAACATTGTTAGAAGGAGATAAAGTAAGATAGAATAAGAAATAATTTTTCGATTGTTTATTATGTACCAAATTTGTCTAATGATTAGACTCTAATCTGACATGATGTACAGTTTTTTTTTTCATTTTTCGTAAAGTAAGCTCTATCCCTTTCATATTTATATTAATATAATAATATATATAAATGATTAATTTCTAACCATAATAAAACATTTTTTCAAAGTAATGACTGGTATAGAGCAGGTACTACGAGTCCATTTTTTTTATAGATCTATGCTGTTGGTGTATCACTAATATCTGTGTAGCCTATATAAAGCCTATATAATAATCAATGGTATAACGTCTGGATGCAATAAATATCGTAAACTAATTTTGATTTTATCAATTTTGTTTCATGTTTGTTTACAATGATAGCATCAAAAATGTGTAAAATCAGTTTCAACAGCAAAAAAAGAATTTTTAATTACGGTCGAATTCTGGCTACACTGATACAATGAACATTTTTCACCGATTTTTGAGTTCTCGATAAGTGATCTTTCTCATTTCTGGTTATTCTGTGTTATGATTATGCAGTAGCAAACTGTTTAAGATATTATATTAATTACTATATGTAGATCGCTACAAATGCAGAGTGCAATAATTCGGGAGCTTATTGGTATTATAGTTGTGAATTAGGTATGTGATGATTTTTCTGTGACATATTGGTATAATATTATGCGATCGACTGCATAACGTTAAGCCTTAATTCTTAAGTATACACGATGTATATACATGGCTACATAGTATAATATATTATAAATATCGCGTGTGACCAAAAAATACATAGCTTGAAGTAATGGATAGTCAGCTGAGGCAGACAAAATATAACTGCAACTGGATTTAGGTCAGTATAGGTATTAGGTGATTTTTTTTTTGAGAAACAAAACTATTTAAAAATTATAATTTGAAAGTGTTACAAAAACTCGAAATTATTGAAGCAGCCATATACTGGGTAATTTACCATGCCCTCTCCCTTTATTCTTCAATAATTCAGTCATTCAAAATATGATTTTTTTAATTTTTAAATATACTTGTATAAAGACCATAATGATATTATTAAGTTCTCGAGATTCATAAAATAAATGTATTTTCATACAGCTTAATGAGTGTCATGTAAAATTACTAATTTCTGTTTTTCAAATAACATGCACGTGTTTGACAAAGTTAAGTCGTGAGGCTTCGTAAACGCACGCGCACGCGAACATTGTTCTGATTTTTGGAGATAATTCACTATTATTTTATGTTCGTATGCAAATGAGCAACCCTGTTCATAATTATCATCATCAGCTGCAGGTTAGGTTGGTGTACTTTACACAGGAGTAGTTATAGATACAGGTGTATCTTTTTTCATAATTTTTCTACTTTTTCTACCCTGCAGGCTTTTCAAACTAATAAATTATTACTATATATATTGCTTTGCCTATTTTTTTTTCAAATGCCTCCGGACGAAATTCACAAAGGTTTCAAAAGTAACCGCGATCCTCAATTCACGTAGTCTATGACTGTGACTTTTTTCCGGAGTTGCTATTTACATTTATTATATATAGTTACTTCTCCGCCAATTCATCGGCGTGACACCAGAGCAAATACAAAGCGGCGGCGACTATCTCATGCAATATACCATGGTAGGTTATATTGAAGCGGAATAGACACCATATACCAATATAGGTGTAAATACGTAAATGGCGAGCACGGCAACACCCTAACCTGCACGTGGCTGTGGCTGGTCTTATTTTCAACAGCTGTAGCAACATATATATATCATATATCGCTATACCTATAATACACCGTTTATGCCGCGGTACTGCAGAATTCAATATTATTTACGGTCCATTGTTTTGCCCGAGTTATACGACTGCATTTGTGAGTACTAACTGCTTAATACACGCGCGCACACACACACACACACACACATAAAATATATTATGGCTTCTATTTCTTATCCGCGTTTGTGTGTGTGTGTTCAATGGTTGTCGTCGCTACAACTGGCGCGCTGCTTTTAATTAGCACGTTTGTACTGCGCAACTATATATGTATATATTTATGCACAGTGTGTATAGGTACAGGAAAACTAACTCGGAGAGTTAACACGCGAGAAGAACAATCTACGCACCTCGACGATAATATTATCATGATACGATTTAACATGAATTGTATAACGACGGCGTAGCGTGACGATTATATAATATGTATATAGGTACACCCGTTCGAAGGGAGAAACGGTATAGTAAACGGTCCGTAACGGTGGCTTTTCCCCCCTAACATCTTTCAAATCGTTTACATAAAATTATAACAATTAAAAAGTATCCTGTCGACTACTTAACAGCGCTCGGCGGTGTGGCCATCATATAATATAATATGACGTCCCGTATAATATGATAATAAGGGTGCTCCTGCAGCGCCAAAGTCATCCTGCTGCAGGAAACTATCCTGCGTAACCCTCGAGGATGCGTAATACATAGCTATCCCTGCTACCGTGTTTCTTGTATCAGTTGTTTTTTAAAACCTAACAGCAGACGATAAATAATTGATAATGATAATTATAATATATACTATATAGTATACCTCTATTATTAATATGTAGGTACACAGTATGGGCGTCGATAACTTATTCAGTTACACACTTATACGAGTATGCATATATATTGTCTATTATAAATTAAAAATAATATGTGTGTCTATAAAGGTATAATATGGTATGGCGATTTCCAAAGGAGATAGCAATATTATCGTTTTAGCCTGAGAATTTTTTTTACTCTATACCGACGAAAATCAACTGGGGCCAGCTATAAGACAATAAAAACGTTTGATTGTTTGAACACGACATATTTGTATGTAATTGTATACCTTTTTGGTTTTAAACAGATATACCTTTTATGGTTATAGGTTACGCTGGGACAAATAGCATTAATTTATCACCGAAATTATAGTTCCGAACAGCTGTAAGAGTGCAGTGAGCGTTTGTGTTGCCACATTAAAAACCCGAATTTACGACGTTTCTATAAATGCGTTATTATATTATAATACATAATATTATATTTATCACAGACGAAGATCATCAGTCTGTTTCATAGAAATATTATGATTGTATACATTGTTGAACGTTATTGTTTGAATAAATTTGTTCCGACATTTTAAATGCACGTATAGTAGAAAAATATGACATACTAAAACGGTGTGATGCGACGATAAACCAAAACCAAAATCGAAAATGGGTTTCACGCTGTCGGAGGACACTCGCTATCTCCCGACTCTCATAACGAACGCTACAAGCGAGCAAGAATTTTAATATAGGTAATATTATAAAACAGTATTGCAAAGCCTCCAGAGTCGAACATTTTTTTTGCTTGGAGGCGCTGTGAATTTTCAATTTCGATATCATAATATCGTATTTTTCCTCTGCGGTATTTTCATTAAAATAATATATATATATATATATACATATATATACAAAAAAAAAACAAGAAACTATATATCAATTTCGATTAACAACAGTTTTTCGCATCTCCTGCAAAATTTGGTAAAATCGGCACACGAGGTATACGACGAGTATAACCATCGCGTGTAGATGTTATACAATTCTTTAGACACATATATACATATATACTTGATTATCACCCGTTAACGAGCGTTCGCTGTTAAATGGTTGTCTACCGGTTGGGGCCTGCGCAGCGCGGCTGCAGAATCGAAAACGGTAGCCACCGTGGATATAATATTATATTACGACGACGAGACAAGTATAAATGTACACTATAGGCGTGCTCTGCACAGGTATACAGTCCGATGGTCTCTCATTAAACCACTTTAGCCGGTAATCTCGCGCGCGCGCGCATGCGTGTGTGTGTGTTTGTTAGTTTAAGTATATTATTACAATTTATGTATATATATATATATATATATATATGGGTAGCTTGTGTGTATGATAATATGGCGTGTGTGCAGCTGCGGCGGCGATGATGCTATCTGCGAACGTGTCGTGCCAAGCCGTCGTCGCCACCGACTTTAGAGCGGTTTTCCGAGTGTCGCGGGTGGGATATCTTGCAATGTATATACACTTATTATATACATACGAGCATATAGGTGTATTGTGCACATACATATATATCCAGTGTATATATAGTGTGTCTTCAGCTAACGTACTTGCGTGTGTGTGAGCACACTTATATACATTATAACGCGTGTCTCACATAAACCTTACGGCGGCCGTGCCCTCCTACCCGCTGACCTGCTCAGAAGTGAAGCTCATTTTGAATAATATCAATATGTATATAAATATGTAATAAATGCGGGGATCGGTGACGATTGCGAGTCACATATGTGTATAATATTATAGTCTCCTCACCGGGTCTCGTATTATTATTATTAAGCATCACTTATACATAGTATTATACAGGTAGATAATATAATATATATATAGGTACATGCAAATAATATCGTATTGTCACGTCTCGTTGGAATAATTAAAATGTCCACGGCCGCTTGCCCGGTGGCAGGGACCACGTGCAATAACGACTATACGAGTGTAAAAGTGTAATAATAATATTATATTATAATGAAAGAATTTATTTTTATTTTTAATTAATCACGCGCCCGTCCCGAGGCCAATAGGACCGCTGTGGGACGTCGTCGCGGCGAGCACAATAATATTATATTGTACAGGTATACCTATACACCTACTCGTATTATTATAATAACATCTCAATCTGTCCGCCGCCGAGCGTCATCTCCGTTCGTTTTTCTTCCGGAAATTGGAAATCGGAGAGCAAACAATACCAACTATATAATATAGTTATTATAAAAATCGAGAATTTCACAATTGTATCGGTTTCGGCAGATCACTGGAAGATTTCCGACGGCCGGGGCTGCAGGGTTAGGTGATGGGTTTTAAACATTTTTTTATTGTACTCTAAAAATATGATCAATCTCGTTGATTCGTCTCTTTAGTTTGAAATTAGACAAAAGAAAGAAACTCAATACACAAAAGTATTGAATTAAAGTCGGAAATTAATCAGAAGTACATTATGAAATAATAAATATCAATTCATAGTTAAGACTTGGTGATCAAATTTAATGGATTGTAGGAATATAGGTACGTATCTACGTTCTGTCATAAGTTCTGACTTTTTTTTTTTATAAAAAATAATAATCTTCGTCTTAAAATCTGAATTATAGATAAGTACATGCATAATATTATAATATTATTTAACTCTATATTTAGGGCCGATTTATCAACAATTAATAGTTAATTAATTATTTTGTTTACTTTGTTTATTGATTAAAATCGAAATTTTGATTAATTTGAAATATCATTAAATAATATACAACAGATTACAGATATATACAGGTATTTCATTGAAGCTGTTGATGATCGATTAACTTATTTTAAATTGTTCAATAACTGGATCAAAAACATTGAATAGAATACTATGCGGGCCGGATAAAAAAACTTGTTGAGAATGCACAAATTTGTCCGAGAAGGAGTGAAGGAAGTACCATATTTTTGATACGTTCTATAACAAGTATGTAACAAAGTTGAGACTTGGGATTTATAACATGAAATTTGTATTTATTGTTTTTAAATTTATTTCTGTTCTTTGTTTTTGCTTAATTTTCCAAAGATCATGGTCGGTTTTATTCGTGGGAGTAGGCGTATGACAATTTCTTATTTTCCTAAGAGCCCTGAATTAGAAAGGTTTGGGAAATCAGAATAATTTCTAAAGAGTGGACTCACACGTGGTTGTTGCAAGAGACCCTTCAATAATCGCTGATGTATTGCTTCTCAGAAATTCGATTTTGTTCGCCCGAAAGTTTCCCCGACATTGACAGAGGTGGAGGATCTGCACACTATACCGGCTCGTGAACATCAGAACATGACACATAATATATAACATCACATTTAATTGGGAAATAGGTATGTACCTAAATGTATATTATGCATATTATACAGTTACACTTTGTACGCGTGCGTTTAATAATAAAACGACGACGACAATGCAACTATCTCGGCGCGTATCATAATTTATAATAATTTTATATATTATTATTATATGTTTATAATATAATCATGGCGTGTGCATACTCACGTATATATATGTATGATGTCTATACATATATGAATATAATATGAATAAGATGGCTCGCATAAATCAGATAAACGCGCTGTATCACGAAGCGTTTTTTTTTTTGCTCGCGCGCGGTGGTGAGGTTTTCGACCTCATTTGCATCTTGACGATAATAATTATTTAAGGCGAACACTCTCTCACATGGGGTATTATAGGTATAGGTACGCTGCATTGCACGTCAAAGAACGTGCTCGAGCGTGTGTGTGTGTTTTAATAAACATTGAATCGTGTGCGTGACGAAAACATAATTTTTCAATATACATTACCTAATAATAATAATAATAATAATAATAATAATAATAATCAAAAGAAGAAGAAGAAGAAGAGGAAACCTATACCGTATAGCCTACACCCAAACCGCGTGTGTTTGTTTTATACCCGTTCTCGGTGGATATCGTTAAATAAATAATGATAATAACAGGTTTTTGATCCTAAATAGGATTATAATACTTTAAATGTGCACGGCGCGTAATAATAATATAATATGCACACTTTGGGGGACACAAAACAACCGCGTCTGTCGATTTATTTAAAACACAATATTAATTTCTCAGGTATTAGGACGCGTCGTTATACTGTCAAGATAAATAAAATACCGTTGTGTATGATGCAATGCGTGAACCTCAGTATGTGTACTTGTGGTCAGCCACAAGCGCGAATGACAATTATAATTAATAATTAGAGACGGCAAAAAAATCTATCGGTCGACAGCAGTATTGTAATATTATAATAAAAGGGTATTTGCGGGTAAATCTCTTGATCGCTATACAATAATAATAAATACTTTGGGATATGATATATTTAGGCGTATGATATTGTATATTTTCGGTCGTACAAGTTTTCCCGGAATAAAATACTCGGTAGAGTTCGTTTATTTTCGTCTTTTTATTTATTTTTTTGTGACTTAATTGAGACTATATTTTATGCGCACCGTTATCGCGAGCACGCCCCCGGTAATGGTATCGCTTTTATATTTTCTCGAGTTCAATTTAAAGCTATATTAAAATTTATATATATACGACTACACTGCAGTATAATACGTGTTGAGTTCTTTCGACTGCCGCCCGGAAACTAAACGAAACGTCGTCGATGGAGAGAGATTACATCGTGATTACTACTCCGAAATTGATTATTATTTGAACGTAAACGGTTTTCGCGCCGTGGCACGTAGATTCGCGTTGTTATTGCAAAACATATTTTGATTTCGTCCGAATCCGCCGAGCATCGTGATCGATATAAAAATTTTGTGTGATGTCATCGTCACATCGTCTGTTCGATTTATTTTCGAATTTCCGTCGCACACGAATACCTACGTCTTAAAAAACGGAAGTGATTATTTTATTATAATAACATAAAATAAAAATAGAAAATAGAAACATAATATTATAATTCTTGTCTCTACAGTCTAGACTATAGGTATTTAGTTAATCACCTGAAATAGAAACCGCAGGAACTTTAACGATCTATTAATATCATACCTTTATTATTAGTCTTGGTCATATTCGGTATTGTTATTTGGGTACGAGAGTGGTCTAGAATGTTCGTGACTATAGGTATGCGGCAGGCCCGTGTCCATGTAATATTGTAATGGCGCGTATCGGCTGTGTACCGGTAGTTCGCGAATATTCTAGAACAATAGTATACTTATATATACCACTGCGCTACAGAGGCGAGTCGAGTAGTATCGTGACAGTGGTCTGTGCGACGTGTTCGTCCTTTTATTTTACTTTTGAAGTTGAAGAATAAAATATGTGATCGTACCTATATGTTTGCCTTACCTTTTATTTTGTTTATTTTTAAAAAAAACTCTTGATCGCTCGCGATCTCTGAGAGTACCCCAATAGTATAATATTTGAACATAAAATAATTTATGGACTTAGAAATAATAATGTATCTATGTATAGTTTAACTTTTTATATGAATATCAATGTATAGAAGCATAAAAAAAACAACCGACTGAATATTTTTGATTCAATTCCAGTTCCTAAACAAACACTACACAATTTAAATTTGTAACATCAATTTTTCTTTTGTCTCAAATATATTCATATTTAGTCGGGTCAGCCTATTTAACCATCATATTACTTTTAACTAGGAAACGGATTCGAATGTAAATTAAATTTTTTCCTGAATATCCGAAAACATTACTTTCCAATTTTCGTGCTATGTGCTTTGAGTGTGTTCATTTCATACATCAATGAATCAAAAAATGTAACTTTTATTTTGCATTTTTATCCAGGATTGAATAAAACTCGATAAAAATTTAGTTAAAATTCATTCTAAAAAAATAAAAAAATATTTATTTATAATAAATTATTATGATTTTACCGATCATATAATTTTCAGAGTAAAAAGAAGATAAGTGAACTAGAAAATTATGAAAATGATACTAATAATTATTAATACTTTAGAGTTAAGAATAAGAATTTATACAAATAGTGCCGTAGTATCCGTTCCCTGCTTATAACCATTATAACCGCTATATTCAATAGGTGCGGATATATAGGTACCTACTATAGGTTAGGTATACCTATATTACTAAGAGGTATAATTATTATCTCTCTTAATATATTTACTACTGTATATAATATAATGTACCCGCTATAAACTGTGAGGGGGTGCAGGTATATCAGAATATTTTCCACCTTCACTACCGGTTTAATAAGCGATAATAATAATAATAATAATAATAATGTATTATTGTAATTTCATTGTAGTCACGACGACGACGACGACGGACTGACGCTGTTGTTCTATCGACCGATCGGCAATCAATTAGCCACAGCCACCGTGCACACGGCGTCGTTTAATTAAACTTCACTGGGAGCTGCTGGGAGCAGGTACCTATACCTATATATTATATTATTATACGTATTGTGTATAATATTGTAATGCCTGCGTTCGGATACGCCGTATATTATGTGTGTACAGTACACGGCGGTGACAATGATCATTAGTTTGGTGGGTTTTCGCTGCTGCCGTTTTGAGTCTGCTTGCTGCTCTTCCACGGGTAAAATATAATAATTGATTACCTACACGATACCGGTGTTGTGTCTCGAGTGTGAGTGCGTGTGTATGCGGATCGTGTTTGTGTGCGGTAGACGGGCGTGGGCATTTTCGATTTGAATAATTCAAAGGTATATAATAATAATATAAATCCGGTAGAAAACGACTCGGTGCGCGTCTCTCGCGGATCATTTACAATATATATATACCCATACATAATATATACTGTTTGTTATATGCGACTATCGTTATAATAATATGATTCAAGTATTGTTATATACGAATTGTACGTATATAAGCGTGTGTGATCTCTTCATTAGCCGTCGCCGGACGACGGACCGTATCGCTTCAGTCATCGTCCGCGGAGGAGGTCTCCGGGCCCGCGCGTCGTGTGCAGTTAACGGTACAAAATATATTGTACAATATATATAAATATATTTATAGTCGTTTTTATACACCGCTCGTGTCGTACGGATAATATGTGTATTGTACACATTTTGCGGACTGCACGAATGGCTAAAAGTTACGTTTCCGACAGCTTATAACAATATGGGAACGTATATTAAAAATTAAAATGATATAGGTGGCATGTCTGTAAAAGATAACTTCTTGACCCTGTGTTAAGGAAATGCCACACCCGCATGTGTTGTACCTACAACATTGCGAATTCGCGTTCGGCAGAACCAATCTTGTGTTGTTAATATTAGCATGAATTGATCTATTATCAAATTTAAAGTTAAAAATACTCACAATTCGAGTATACACATTTAAATTTCATTAAAACCAACATATAAACACAGATAATGCGTCTTGTCTTAACTTTAGATAAACTTTTGGTGAATTCACTATTTATATTTTAATAATGTTAATCAAACAACTCACAAGATTGGTTTCACTAATTTTACTAAACGCAAGTTTGCCATATCATATAATTATGCGTTTGAATCAGACGGAGACAACTCACTCGTTTCAGGTTATTTACCACTCTATATTATATTATTTAATGGTTTTTATGTTTATAATTGTTTGTGCACACCCCATAACCACTGCTACATAATATTGCACACTATATTGTGATACTCAAAATAATAATATTATTATATCAATTATCAAAAATGTTTTTGAGTTAAAATAAAATGTTGGAAACTTGGAATCTATAGACCCCGCATACCGAACCACAATATCACTGAAAGCCGGAATCTCGGTCACATAATTGTTCGATAGTAATGTCTAAGATTTTACAAACTATATTATAACACAGCACCTACACAGGCTAAAGTCTAACCTATATACGTATAGGTGGCGAGTCTGCACGTGGAGCATTTGACGACTTTAATAATTAGTTTAATTAATATTGTCAGACCGTCCAGATATAATTTACGCCCCGTATGCCATTAGTCGAACGGCTCTTCATCCAACTCAACCACATTCGATAATATTATCATCGCAAAACATTACTGTGGCCGCCGTCAGCCGTATACTAGGTACTAGGTAGGTACCATCAACATCATACCGCAGCATTGTTGTAGTAGGTATATCGTGTTATTATTATGTCGTCAGACGCGTTTACTCGCTTAGTGCGCATATTTATTATTATTTTCCATCGCATACACGCATTTCACATAATGTACAATATAACATTTATAGTCGGTTAGACTTTTATAATTCGCGTTTATTTTATACACCGAGCCTGTCAGCCGGGCACGCGATAAGAGGAGAGGCCTCGCCGCCGCCGCCTCGAGACCGAGTTAATTGAATGGGGTATCATCGGCGACGGTGTTTTGTACTCGTTCCCCTCCGATCGTGTGCGCCATACGACGACACATAATAATATACGAACATTAAACACACTCGCAAATGACATTTTTCACCGCTCGCGCGTAATCTATAATCAGATATATTATTATTATTATTATTATTATTGTTGTTGTTATATCGCAGTACGTACACGCGTTCGCGTACGCCGCAGGCTCGTCGGCTCGTTGTCATGCAGTTATTATTATTATTGCGCCGCCCGTCTCTCCGTCCGCCCCCTTTTATTTTTTTCCACCCCCATGACAAACGTCAAAAAGTCCGTCCACGCCAAACCCGTCGCGTACGACTATAATAATAATAATAATAATAATAATAACGATATTAATAAAAGGGAGCTCCGAACCGCACACCGCGAGTGACAAGATAATATTGTGTTGTTGTCTTTTGTGTCTGTGTACGCGTACTTACACGTGTATAGCTTATACCGTGTGTATTATAGTCGATATCGTATTCGGGTGAATTCGTACGGAAACGCGAGTTGCACACTAGGCGGCTAGCGTACATTGTTGTGCGATGAAAAATGTTTTACACGCGACGGCGACAGTTTTTAAGCCGATTTACAAGCGGTGTCGGCGATGACGTTTAATAGATATTATTACAGTGCGCACGATACAAATAACATATAATATATATTACTATTATTACATCTGTATAAGATAACCGTATAAGATATTAATATGTACATTGTACATCGTGATTACGTGATTATAATGCGTTTTTATTATGCGTTTTTGGCAAACGGGTCGAGGTGCTAAGGGTTAAGTCCCGAGTCGGACGTGAACGCGTAAATGCCTACAGCAGCTTCCGCTTCTATGTAATGTGCAATAAATAATATAATCTATTTATATGGTTGGTAAGAGGAAAACTGGGGCTGCCGCGTTTATAAATAATAATATTATATTATATGTTATTGTTGTTGGGTCGGTGACGAAAACGTCATTTTTCGCGATAATGCTGCTCATCGACCGCGATACCGGAGATGAGCGCGTTTTGACTCACCCCCCCCCCCCCCCCCTCTTGTGACTCCCCGTTTTTCCCGAATGTCACTCAAACCAGTCAAACCGTGTACAATGTACGCCATTACCATTATAACTACACTATTATTATTATTATTATTATTATTTGTATTATTTGCTGCTCATTTTCGAATATATACTGAAATCAAAAATTATATAGTGCATTATATTATAGCATTATTATTTATATTACTTAATAATTATTTTTAACAGTGAACCCCCATAATTATCTATTACTTTTAGTTTTCGAACTTTTTTCATTACAGCATTACCTTTTGGGAAAAAAAGTAATTCTTACTATTCTCAATCGCCTGACGAATTAAATTTCAACCGTTTTCGAATAATATTTATTTTAGCGTAAAATAATATTAAATAATAGGTATACACCTCATGATTATTATTTTTTAAATTAAATTGTATAGATCTGTCACCTGCACAACAGACGAAAGTTAACACTATGTACAAACATCTATATACGGGGATGATAATACTAAGAAAACTGCAGTATGAGAACTGCAGTTTTATATTGATGGCGGCGCGGAGAAAGCGTGTCAAATAAATTCATCATAATAGCAACGAGGCGCGTAGTGTTGTAAACCGAGCACGGAGGTTGTACCATCTGTACAGATCATAATCTCCTATATCGGCTATCTATACCATTTCAATTTAATATATATTATATAGGTAAGTACTCGATAAGTAGTATAACTAGTAATAGGCGCTGTTACTAATCTCCAATTGATCATGGAAAACCATCGACGTTGGAGATATGCGTAAATAATCGTTGGTGTACACATCATATATTATAATCTGTATTGACTATACAGTGTATAATATATAGGTAGTACCCACCTATATCATTGCCTACACGGTTTTATTTATAATTTAATATTCCGAGGTAGAACATTTATACAAAAAAAACTCGCATAGAAAACCAACCTGCACTCTTCTGGATACGCTATATGCACCCATAACTAATATTGTATATAATATTTATAAGTAATCAAAACGCTGTATAAATTGCATAATTTGTTAATGATTACATATTAAAATTTACTGTAATCTTATTACAATTTCTCTATTTTCCTACACTTCAATAATATTGCTGTGTAGCAACTATAGCAGCTGTAATATACCTACCATGTGAAATTATCAGAAAACAATTTATTGCTTCGTAATATGAAATGAGAAATATCTAGTTTGGACTATTATAGGGCAATAGTTTACAATAATAAGCAATAAAAATTAGTTTTTAATTAAGATAACCACTTCCAAGCGGTGTACATAATATTAGTGTTTAAAAAAACACTGTAATAATACAGTGTCATTTTGGAACTAATCGAGTCTAAGCTGTCTTGAATTAAGGTAAATGAGTTTATAAAAAACCACTTTTTATTTTTCAAACATTATTACCAATTATACTTATGGTATAACATATAAATGTCTAATATACATTATATAATATTTATTCAATTTATTTCATTATAGTTATTGTGATTCGCTTAACGGGCTTAGGGTCGATCTGTGGATGAGAATGATTAGATGGACGACTACGATAAAACGCGTTTATAACATTTTTTTTTTTTTTTTGGTTTAAGGCTTCAACTACAAAGGTCATTAGCCTGGTACTGTGTGTGTGTGTGTGGGGGGGGGAACACGTTTGTATGTACGTCAAGGATGTGTTGTTAAAAACCCGGATGGTCACCCATCCGAGTGCTAGCAACAACGGCCAGTACGTACGTTCAGAGCGTTGCCCCATATTGAGCGTACGACCGCTCCTCACTAAGCCACTTATAACATTATTATATCCAGCTGAAATATAATAGAACAACATACAATTAATATTAATATAACGTACCTAAATAAATCTCAATATTATATTATTATGTCTTAATTATGTCATAATTATTATGAATCATCTATATCGTAATCATATTATTCACTATAGCGTGTGCGTATATTATTACGACGTTATTAAATTAGACATAATTTCAGAAATTTCAACCGGAAAGGGACGAAAACGAATCTGTGGCCCTGTGGGCTATTTTTGATCACTCCCTTACAGTTTAATGGGCTCGGGATTGGCCTCTCACCCGGCGAGCATATGCCAGCGATACATAGCAGCTTATATACCATAAACCCCGTTGTTCATCATAATGCTGCTCGGGAGAATATAAATACATTTTAAATCATTGCCGTTTCACCGTAGGTATATATATATAAATATATATATTAATATTAAACTTATATTTATATACAATTTTATATAATATACATGTTATGTACGAATCATATTATATATATTTTTAAACAATGTCCGCGCGCACTCATATTATACAGAAACGATTGTCGAAAACCGTCGTAAATAACTGAAACGTCATCGCCGCCGCCGCTGCGTTTTAAATAAATAGAAATCAAATTATACTGCTGCAGCATAATATAAGCAAATACACGCATTATATTATATACCTCTATATATATGTAATACGTATGTGTCGAGTATATATATATATACATATTCACACATAAGAGGCGAAAACGCTCGCGGATATTAGGACCCTTTATTCGGTCGTAAATTTCAATTTCGCGTTATCATCGACAATGGGCCGTATTTTCAATGGGGTATTTTTTTCTCGCTCCGACGAGCTTCCTCCCCCTTGTTATAATGTGTTATATTATATACTCGTATAGTGTAATATAGACCGTTGTCGATAGTCTCTGTAAATATAAAATATATAATAAAAAAAAAAAAAAAGGAAAAAGGGGAAAAACCGGGAAAGAGCATATATATATATATATATATATACAATATACATACATACATACCATTTAAGCGGCGCGCACCCGGTAATATATAGAATATGCACCAGAGAATGCATAATACTGCTATCATATGCGATTTTAATTTTAGTATTTTTCAATTTTTAATTATACGATTTTATATGCACGCGTTGTGTGTGCACGCGATTTGATCTCGTCGCAGACGCATATATACTGCTGCACTGAAATATACATGTATATATGTACCTACACGTCGTGCATAATATACGTATATATTATATGGAGAACTGCGATCGAAAAACGGAGCACTGAATAACGTAATGATAACACAATTTTCCAAAAAGGGGTTCTTGACGTACAACTCTGTGCAGCTCGATCGCATTGTATCGCTGCGCAGTGCTCCGTATTGTGTAAAATCGCACGGCGCGGAGGCTGGCTAGTGTCGTTTTTACGGAAACGAGATAACGTAAATGTTATTATGAAACGTTATTTTTTTCTCCGGATGTTTGTAAATGAAATAATACACACGAACGATCTCAAGTGACGATAAAATACATGCATATAACGAAATTTCAAGTATTAAAAAAAAAATTAACGATTTTTACGTGTTAGGTGTATACATAATATTATACGTCCTGGTGTGTAACTGCGACTATTTAGTAAATATAATCAAACGGTTTGTAGACAAATGTGTATATTACCATAATTATAGGGGTGTAAATGTGTAACACTGCAGTGTAATACAAGTTACAACATCGTTAAATATTACCTATGTAGAAACCTAATACTGTCGTCTGTCATAATATCTATGTGTAGTAAATAATAATACTGAAATATGCGTTGCAGTACATCACACTGTGATATTACAAAAACGGAAAGATTTGTTTTATTTTAACAACTCTGGCATACATGATTTTTATCAGTGTGCTTCGTGAAGCTCTCTCGACGTCCAATCCCTTTAAATTATATACACAAATACCGTTTATGTTTTACATGATGGTTAGAATATTTTATATTAATGTGTTGATATTCTTATACTTGTTATATAATAATTAATATTACATGGCTTATCTTTGTGCGTCTGTGGTGTGAAGGGTGGTTAAAGGATTTTGACCCCACCCCCCACCCACAAAAAAAAAATATTGAACATTAAATATTATATAATCACACGTAATCATAAATAAAAGGTATTGTATAAACAATAGGTAATGTTATTATTTGTATTTAAATAATTTTGTCAATAATAAATTTGAGGTAAAACATTTCGAATAATAGTTATAATTACGTGTGTGTGGTGGGAGGGGGTGGGGTTGGTAAAGCCCTCGACATGGCGAAGGACTCTGCATCAATACCTTTAAAATCCTGCAGGACATGCATATAGTTATACACATCTCTTAGTGGCACTGTGGGAGGATAAAATCGACAGGTATATAATAGTTGTTATTTTTGTTATTTATTACCTCTAATATAGTTATGTTAGCCCTAACACGTGTACGGCATATATTCATTTTTAAAAGGCTCGTTAAAATGATAAAGTGACTAGTGCTTAAGTATAAGAGTGTGACGTGAACGCAACTATATATAAATGTTTGTATAATATATGTATAATGTTAATTATTAATTAATTATAATAATAATTACTTAGAGTTCTAAATTGATGGTCTAAAAATATTTTAATATGCATGCAATTATACATTTATCATTAATTTTGTATTCAATCTGTAGCATTTTTTTTTTTATTGAAAATGATAGCAAGTAAATTTAAGTAAGTAAATTTAAAATGGTGTAAAATGTTAATAGAATTAATTATACACTTCAAATTTACCATAAATTTCCAAACTATACGTACAGTAGCCAGTAGGGTATAAAGTAAACAATTCCAGTAAAAAAAAACAATCGATCCAATATAATCTTAAATAACAGTCTGAATTTTTAATTTTGGTGCATCGTTTTTAATCATATTGCTATTAAATATTGTATTAAGAATGTTTAAACTCATCAAATTCAATGATATATGCACTAAAATTAATAACAGCAAAATCAGAAAATAGTATTAATACGTCCTTAAAATTGAAAGAAAAAATATGCACTAAAAACGTTTGGTATTATAAATTCGTCCAGTCGCGAAAGTATCTTATGTCATAATTTAAGTTATAATAATATTATGTGGCCAACGTATATAAAAGTAAACTAATAAGCCAGAGAAAAAAAAACATCGTGATGCAAATGGGACAAAGTTGAGCCCTACACGCACATTTACTAATGATAATAATTTACATATTATACTAATAATATACTGCGCGACGTTTGAGTAAGCTGATCGGTGTTATGACGGCAGGAGACGATGGTGAAGATTGCTATATACATACATATATTTAGCCGATCTCGTTCGCATATGGGGCGCACACGTCTCGGCTCATCTCATCGGCCGCACAGCCTTCGCCGCCGTCGTCTCTGTCTGACGGGCGTCGCGTCGCTAATTGGCATGTGCGCGACTTTTTTACGACTTTTTATTGCGTTATTTACGACCGAGATTTACCACCGCAACTCCTGTTCTACACAGTCAATATAGTTTATTTAATTTGTGTTACTTTTTTTTCCGAGTCCGCCGACTATGTTTGCATTCGGACTCCTAGGACGCGAGCGCAGTGTCGATACATCCTGTATATAATATATATATATATAGTAGGCCTATATAGTCACCGCAATGACGAAGGACACGCGTCTAGACGCTGTATATTGCATATTGGTTTACCGATAATAATAAATATATTGAATGGCGTGCTCCGGGCACCGAATAAACGGACAGACATATTATTATGTTCGTATTATGGGTGTAGGTATATTATATATGTGTGATATTATATACACACATATCGATAATAGCTCATTTTTTTACGCGTTTGTGCACTGCGTGTTGTTTAGTCTATATAGGTTCGATATTATATCATATTGTTGACAAATAGAGTGGTAATAAACCTCACCCATTTGTACAGAGTGTGGTAAATTATTATAATTTTTATAATAAATTATTATTGAGTTCCAGAAACTAGAACAAGGGCTGTAAAGTAGGCCCACCCCTCACTGGTAATAAGAGGTTTTATATTATGTATACACGAAGGAGGTATATGAACCTACTCAGTATTCATACCTATTGCTGTCGCAAGTATGTATAGTATATTAATTAACGAATTTGTCGACGTCTGCGGTCACAGAATTAAAAAAAAAACACAGATTATTAAAAATGTTATTGTCACGTGAAACGATATAAGATAATAATAGTAATAATAATAATAATAATAATAATAATAATATGATATTATTATAATAATAAAATTACGAATACCCCTCATAATGTATACGCGAGTGTGTTTATTTAAATTCTCTCGATAGGTATATATATATATATGTATATATATAAATGCAAGTAGTCGTCTTAAGTACACGATAGTCGTCGTGATAGTGTAACTCACTGTGTAAGCCACTATACCACGGTTACCGGGCAAACACGCGATATATAATATTACGCGAGATAGTTTATTGGCCGGTAACACGCGATGGGGACGCATTCTTCGGTAGTTGCGACACACACACACAGGCTAACTCACAATGCGAGTACGTGTACCCGAAAACGAGTGGAAAAAAAATTACAACAATATGTTTAAACGCACGTAATGTATATTATTCGAAAACCCGTATATACGCTTACTCATTATATTATATACCTGTATGTACATATTATTTTATATATTATGTATAACACATATTATATGATATACGCGTATATACAACAGTAACTCGCACGCTACATATATATTATGAGTAGGTATATAAGCGATAATAATATAGTATATAGTATATACATATCGTAGATATATATATATATATATAAAATATCTCCACCCCCGTCTTGTAAAACACGTACCGGCGTATATAATAATACGTACATTTATAAATTGTATACATATATAGCCAATATATATAATGGTATATACCGTGGAAGGAGAAAAAAAGTGGCCGAGTACACGGGTAATTGCCAATTAAGGTCTACCCCCTCCCCCTGAAATACCGGTGTTTTACGCGTCTGCGTGCGTATATAATACAAGACCGCGTGAGTGTGTGTGTGTGTGCGGAGGCTGTTATGGCCGATTTATGAACAGACCGATTTGCCCGTCGCGTCGGTTTTCGCGCTCATACGTCGTAGTCGCCACTGTTATTGCAGTATATAGTTGCTGCAATCGATCGGAAAAATAAAGTCGATGTGGGTAAAATTTTGATCCCGGAATCCAACCAATGAGCCTAAACTTACTTTTAGACTTCGCCCGCAGCTGCAGTTGGCGCCTAGAGTTGAAAATCTGCGAGCACCACTCTACTATATACATCATATTATATGGGTTGGAACCCTGCAGCCAATCAGAAAAGGTGATGTAATGACTAATGAGTGACTATACAGACATGTACTAAACAATATGTATATATGTACAATTATATCTGCCCCCACTTGTTGTCTAAGCTCACAAAAACTGAGATTTTCACCCATACATCTATATTTATGGATAATTCTTCATAAGCTACATGTATAATCACATTATATCACCAACGAATTGAATAGATAATAATACTCAACTTTGTTGTATACTCATTGAAGAATGTCATCAGTGATATGGTCATCGTGTACTTTGTTGTGAGTAAAATCGTGGTTGGAGCTTAGTCCCACAGAGCGCTAATACTGCTGCAGACTATATAATATACCTACCTACATGTAACATGCATAGGTATGTAGTAGAGTGATGAATAGTGATGCCAGATTGTCAAATTATTTTTATTTTTTCTCGGTTTTATTACAGTAATTTTGTTATTAATACGATGGTGTTTTATATAATTTTACCGAACTAGGGCACCTTGGGGAAAATGCCCCCTCTGTTCTCTCTGCTAACACGGCTTAGCGGTCAATGGAGGTATACGGTATTATATATAAATAAGTATATTATATCAATAACTTTGCTGGCAGGGAGAGCATCATCTGCGGTTACACTCAATGCTTGCAAATTATTAAACCTATTAAAATGAGTTCATGGTTTAAGATGTAATAGGTTGCCTTATATATTTGCAGCAATTTATGTCCATTGTACCTGGAGGAAACAAAATTAGATCGCAGGAGGGATGCTGCCCACCCTGCTCCTACGTGCACACATCTACAATACGCCAATAATAGTCATCTCTGTCGACAATGCCTGAATACGGTAGCTTCGTTCGAGTGTATCGTTTTTTCGCCATGCTCTGCAGTCGTGTATTAACTTAAACAATATTATAAACTATAATTATTATGGTACCTACATGCAATGTTATGATCGTGATAAAATCTGTTTTTTTTTCGTAGTTGTTATAAACGATATATCAATCTCTGCAGCGTATACACATGTAATCCTCGCGACAATTAAATTAAATCCGACGACGGCGATGGTGAACAAAATACAAATGTAAAATCTGCTGCTCGACGACGACCGGTTTGTATCGTGCTGCATATAGGTATAGGAACTATACGAGCCTAGTCGGGTTTTCGTAAATTATTATTTTTTTTACGACGACATTGGACTTACCGTTTTTTAATTACATATACATAATATACGATACGGGCACGGTGCACGACAGACGACGACGAGAAATCGACGAAATATACGATTTGATTATTAATTATTTTTTTCGTTGCCCACTCTGCGAGTCGATACTATAATTTGTTACGTCGTATCGCTGCCGGATTTTAGATTATCATATTATTATATAGGTATTTATTTAATATTATAATATTAAACATAAGTCGCGCGCGATCGTATCGGATCATTCGGATCGGTACAACATTCATGTATATATATATATATGATGGACGTGCAGTCAACAATATATTATATTAATACGATATACATATAGCTATGGTAAGTACCAGGTATGTTATACCAGTTGCACGATATTCTCTGGTTAATTAGCTTTTAATAAAATTCGAACTAAATTGAGCTGATATATAAATTTGTTTTTTTTTACAACCCGTTCCGCAAGTAATAAAATAAAAACGATAATCGCGCGAGAAAATTATTTTACAACCATTTTTAACGATATACCCACTATAGATTTAAGCACACACACACACACACACACAATATATATATATATTATCATAACAGCTATATAGGTGATGGTGTAGACACCATGTAACTACTGGAGCAGCGTTATATTCTCACGAGAAAAAAAATTAAGTTTCTAAACTCATTTACACTTAATATGTATAGGCGCTTATGCTAAAATAATATTATATCAAAAGCAGTCAGCGTACAAGTGGCGTATAATAATGATAATAATAATAATAATAATAATAATAATATAATGTAGCCAATATAATATTAAACTATTCGTTGCATGTGTCCGTGCCATAAAAACGACCGATAAACCGCGATGATATTCGAATGGTAGCTGTAACGCGTTTCTCCGAACTACCGAAAAATTATACGACAGATCCGAAATCCGAAAATCTCGTATACTTGCACAACTTCTGCGGATAATTTTAGTTCGTAAATCGCTGGCCGATTGCAGCAGGGTTGTATAATATAATACGTATTATATACACAGTTATCCGTAGCGATAATCGGTCGGCGGATCGTATCGCCGTCAGAAACGACCGCTGCCGATTTCGCTGGAATATATTATAAGAACGATAATAATAGTGAAATACGATAATATTATATTACACACATTTTCAGCCGACCGTACTTTGTAGGCACTATAAAGAATCTGATGCAGACATGCAGTGACGGTGTATGAGGGTGATTCGGCGGTTTTAAAACACACCGGAGACTATATTATGTTTGCATATTTTGCAGTTAACAAAAATCGATTTGTTTTGTTTTTTAAACTATTGTTACCTAAAGAGAAAAACCTAAAATATTTAAATTAAATAATATGTTTTGAGTAATTTCTAGAAATAAACAGCTTTAAATAATGTTGTGTTATAATATCTGGCATTGGATCTTGTTGAATACCGCATCAGTATGCTTATGTATACCGATAAATGAACACTACTATACTCATCGCTGAACATCTATGACTGTCTATAAGTATTACATTTTTTGGTTGGATCCTGCAGCAGCCTCCTAAAGAAAATCATTCGATAGTTTTAAAACCATATTACACGTACCTATAGTAATAATTAGTAAATAATAATAATATTGTAGTTCGTCTAGGGCTGGCATTTTTTTTTTTTTTTTGAAAAAACAACAACCGATTAACGTTTAGAAAAAATATCCACACACGTAAATGTACATAATACACATTACATATTATATTATGTAAAATAATGATAGCGTACAGTCTAGTATTTCATTTCATCGTCGAGGGTCAGCCGTCAGGCATGACACGGCATTTATATAGGGTGTACGCTAATAGCTATTATTATATTATAATGTATGTATATCGTTGCAGTGACATGTTGCTGGCTGGCTTCCATACATGCTTGCTGAGGTACATTGTAAATTATAATACGAATCAAAACGAAAACAACAATAATTAACAGCGTATAATATACCGTAGTGATATTTTTACACGCGTTTTACTTTGAGACGATTTTTTTTGGTTATTTCTTTTAGGTATACCGCGCACGACGACGACGACGTATTTATTACGCGAATATAAATCACATTCAAAAAATACCGAATAGCTGCAGGTGTGTGTTTTGTGTGTGTGTGTGTGTGTGTGTGTGTGTGTAGTGTATCGTGTGACGTAGATGCGTGCTCGCACTCGACAAAAATAAACTTAAAACAAATCGTATGTAATAATATTATCATACCGCTGGCGAGATAATATAATAATATTTATTACGACAACACAACGTTATAATGGCCGGTACATATTCTATAGGTATAGATGAGTATAATAGTGTAGTGTACAGCGCGATTCACCAAGCATGCTCGTCCGATCGCCCCCAGTTTTCCTTTAAAAGACATTTGTTCATTTTCTGATTTTGGGATTTTTAAGTATATATATGGGCCACATTTCCTTATTTAGGTTTTTTCGTGCCATATAATTGTAAGGAGTGCACAGATATTATAATCTGTGAATCTGAGTCATTAAAACTTATATTTCGTACTATATGTATATTTGCAAATTACAAAATTTTAGCAGATTAATATTATAAATATAGCTACAATTTTCAAACAATAATAGCTTCAGTATCTTCCTAACCCTTTATGAACCGGTTATCCTTGGCACGCAACAACTAACTCATTCGAATTTCGATTTAAATTCATCGACAATTTCAAAAAAAATTCATCTGCGTAACAGTTTATAGTGATTAGTGGAACAGATTGGAAAAAAAAATAGTTTTAATCACCATAGCATATATTATAAATGGTATAACATATATGAATAATTGACAATATACGGACCTTAAGGAGGTATGGATCTACTCAAAAAGCTGAAAATTCCAAAAACCATAATTTGAATAAATTCATTATGTTTACATGACAAAGGAATAGGGGCGATCAGGTGAACTGTTCGTGGAATCATCCTGTATACGTACAAACGAATCATAATATAGACTATATAGAGCAAAATCAATTTGATTGAAAAGTCAGAAAAAAAAACGTATTCTTTTTTACAGGCAATATCGCCGCTGCAGTATATTATTATATAATGTATAGAGACATATATAGCAGAATAAATTATACGCTGCGACGTGGAGCCCATGACAAGTTTGATTAATCGATATGATGTATGAGCTCGCCAAATAGATCCGTATAGACAACTCTTGAGAACACACATACATATATATTATATTGTATATAATATGATGAGTCTTGTTGATCGCATGTCCTTAGACGTGGACAAGCGGCTGTCGGACGTTACTGGCAGACTTAGCTAAACTGGTGGAAAGAAGTGGTCAACACATAATAATATGCGTAAATAGGGACGTATACTGCGGTTTTCGAATATATATATATATAAATATAATATATTATATATGTTTAGAGAGAGAGATATAAGTCGCTAAATATGGAAAAGTTGATTGTTCCGAGCTATTTTCTGTGTACAGCGTTAACCTACCTATGTATACACTGTACACATATTACTGTGCAGTCAAACACATCGGAGCACATTATGGCAAATCCAACACCGTCAGTTTCGCACAGCAGGACAATATATTTAATATTCGTCGTCGCTTTTAGTCCCTATTTAGATGTATCTGGTAAGTACCTATATAGTTTTGTGACAATTTCTCTTTTTTTCCACTCACCGCTGAATCACGAATGTATAATACATCGCATATCAATATATTATACGTACAGAGGTACAAAGTGGTAATCCAAATTGTATAAGTGTCTGAATGCTCATTATTTCGAATGATTAAACACTGAAATAGATCGAGTTGCTGCAGAGATTTTGAATTTTTTCAAAATTAAAACCGTCATACTCGCACATACCGACAGACTTTTCAATTAAATCGCACTCCCAAAGCGCATATAATATTATAATATTATTTTAATAGCTAACTGCCTTGTTGCTTATTTTTATCGTGGAAATCGTTATTATTGTTTTATTACACGCACGTAATACGTATAATGCGTTTGATGACAATATAAAATTGCAAACGTTATCGCGTATACATAATAATAATAATAATTTAATGTTAATTCCATCCCCTTCCCCTCGACAGAGCGGTTGATTAGCCCCGAGATACGAATTTTACTATAGCACGTCATAACAATGTATAATACAATTAATAACATAATAAATACATAGTAATATTACTATCGATCGAGCACCAATAATAATGACTACCTATTATATTATACGACGCTTAAGACTCGACGTAAGCATTTTGCAGCGCTCCCCTGCCCGGTTCATATAATATAAAATATCGACGGTATATCTATATAATATCTAAACATTTAAAAACTAAACGTAGAAACCGCGTTTACCTCTCCCTCGGGGTGCGACCCCGCGTGTATGTACTCAGCCGACGAGGGTAAAAATTATTAAAAATTATTTGCACGACCGCGGGCTGCAGTTATATACACACATATTATTATAATATACGAAGTGAGTGCACATACGCGAGTATCCGGTTACCCGATTCGTTTTCGTCATAATATATTTTAACGACCGAAATCAGCCCGTAGTACGACTGCAACGTATATTATTTTCTATAATAATTTACTTGTTACTCGCCGCGGTCTATTTGCACACGCATTATTATTACAAACATATATAACAATATATCAACCGACGATCGAAAAGTCGAGTACGTATTATGTTTCGGATCCAACTAAACGCGGTTAGACTATAATATAATGATGCGATCTCGTGATTGGTTGTCGCCGGGTAAACATTAAATTATTATTTACTACATTGTGTGGGATTAATCCATCGCGGATACAATTCTAGTAAATGAAAAATATAGTAACTCAATGACAGTGACGTTGTTTCGATGTTCCCGCCGAAGTGTGTTTAGCGTACTCTATATGCAGTAAGCATCATATTGCAGCTGCAGTTGTCTAAACTATTAAAAAGTGAAAACTGCAGCAGCTATACCTATACCTAGTACCTACACATATATTATGCTCGTTACTCTTATAGACGTATATAATATAATATGTGTCCTATACGATATTGTTATTTATAGAAGTCGATTGTTATGCCCTTTTAATACGAAATTGAAATATGCACCTAAAAGTTTACACCGCTCATATAGCACGTGCAGAGGAATGCTATTAGACATTTACTAAGTTAAAGAAAAAAAAATTTAGTATGATATTCACCCAGAGGAAAACTATTGGATCATTTGAAACTCGGACAGCCGGAAAATAACGCAAAATAATTCTTGGAAAAATAAAGTAAAAATCATGAGATAGGGCCCTATATACTGAATAAGGAAATCAGTATGGAACACAATTAGAGAAGAGAGGAAATTGATGTGACCTTTAATAAAAAACAATACGGATGGATATAATGAATCAACAATGATTGAAGGCAGATCATCGAGGGAAAAGCTAACTGGAAGAGGTAATTAGACTGCAAGAACTCAACTTATGAAACAAATCATGTGTAAGATATAGAAAAAATAACTTGTAAAGTACCAGTGGTAAAGAGCTGCAGTGAAGAGTGCAAGACCATCGCAGTCATTCCTAACCAGTCTTTAGGTTGTAAAATGAAGCGACTCGCATGTGAAGTTTTTGGGCTATTCGCACAGAGGTCCGCTCGGGCATCGTATATGGATACAATGCAGCGGGACCTAATGATTCGACTCTGATTTTTCGACTACTCACCCACACGCACGCTGTAACCGTTCCCTTTGTCAAATCGACATATGTATACAAATATTTTTTATCTACGTGTGTTTGCGTGTCTGTGTGTGTATGTGTATATTATTGTTATTAACATCATCGTATCTTCTGCGGGACAGGCCTAATGGGCCGATGGTTAAATCCGATTGTGCTACAGCGCGTGCGCGAAGTACACTTTTCCATATCGCACACGTATATAATATAATAATGCAATATTATGTATGATATAATAATAATAATAATAATAGTAATAATACGATAATTTCCGATAAACGCCCCCTAGGGTGTAATGCGAGCTTAATGGCATACATATATTCTCACAGGCGTCAGGCACACGTTATACATACTATATTACATACAAATATGTCGACTTTATATATATGATTGTGTGTGTGCGTGTGTTTGCCCGACATCATTATTACTATAATATTATGTTTGGTGCACGTACCTATATACATATTATTGTACATTATAATATTGTAATAAATGACGTTTCTCTTGAAGCGAAAAAAAAATGCCTATTCATCGGTGAACGTAGCCGACTTAAAAAATAAAATTGTATACGCGCTGCGTGTCTTTTTCGTGTTATTGTATATTGTATTATATTGTCTTTCTGTTGGGTGTTTTTTTTTTTTTTTTGTTACAATAGACAAATTGAACGATTCACGCCAAAAATTCACTTATTGTAGGTAGGTACTTACTTCCGGTTTTTTTTTAGCGATCCGCAAAGCGATACAATGGAATTCGAAATCAAAAGGTAACTTAAAAAAAAACTCGGTTATCATATTATATCGTTTCCTTATTTAGGTCCGGATACCGGGAAAATATTATACATATAATGTCCTTGGTTAAACCGTGCAGTAATACTCGCGTTCCACATAATAATATAATAGTCGCACCGCGTACCTGCATCACCTTTGTGTAAAAGCGCCAAATACGAATGTTTTTGACTAAAACGCAGGGTTGTACAACATAATAAAAAACTGTAATAAATAACGTAGGTATCATGTCGTTATATCGATGTTATTTAGCAGTAAATTCACTGAAGTCGATTTTCTGGAAACCTTCAAATAGCATATAATAGTAATACATGTTTGTTTCCATTCATCTTTTGTCACAAGTTCACTATTCTAACCTATATTTTATCATTCATTGTATACACACATTTATAACAATACGAGTGAAATAACACGGATGTTGAACACGGCCTGCCTAATGAATTTATAGTTACCTATAACACAATTCTTGTCGCACGATTCAAGTCAAAAAATGAAATATTGTAATACAATAATATATGGTACATATTATTATGTGCCAGCCCATACACAATAGCCAGTTAATAGGTATACATATAATATCGGATATAGTTGCTGTAAATAAAAATGTAAGCCGCCTAATTTATAATTTCAGAGTTTTTTCTCGTCATGACATTATACGATCGTTTGGCATCACCATATAAATTCCTATATAGATTGTTCACCTTTAACGATTTCTTGTGCTGCACTGCACCCACAGCTACCCTCCCATTTTCTGACTCACGACCATAATACATAATATGACAAAGGCCAACCAATATCGTCTTGTACGCACTGTTCTCCGCCATTCTCCGCCTGCACCCATTTATGATCCTATGACTTTAGACTTCAACGCTCTATCCTATTGGTATCGAGTCCATAAAGTTTGTAGGTATATACACCTATTATATGACGCATGTAGACTATGATTACATTTTATAATTTGTCATCACATGTTATAAATAATATCCATCACATACGAATTTCGCATTTCCGACGACCGTCAGCTTATATGATGCGTACCTATCAAACGTATGGGCAGTATAATTCATACATAATATTTTGCTCCCGATTTTTTTCCACACGACGCCGTGCATTTAGAACATCGCATATCACGGTATATACGCAGATGCTACCTATATATACCTATTTATAAAATGGCAAAACGCATAATGTAGTGTAATACGCAGGTACCCAGTGCACAATGTACGCATTTGAATCACGTCGTATATATATGCTGCGTGTGCTGCATTAGCAGCAGCTTGCACCGGTGCACACGACCAGCCGAGCCCAATTACGGGGCGATGCCTTTTTAAGGGCACGGACGAAATAGAAAACCAACGACCGCCGCCACCGCGGTGCGTAAGGGAGCGAATGCGACTATATTATAATGTAAGTATATATATATATATATATATAATATGTATTACTATGTGCAGTGTGTGCGTGTGTGCGTGTGTGTGTACGCGTATATACGTATCACGACGCAAACAGAGACGTCAATTTAATGAGACGAACGTTGCGACGACGGTGCAGTGGCTGTAGGTATATTATAATACGTGTGTGCGTATATACGTACTCCTATAGTAATACACAAAGACGACAATAAAATAAATGAATACGTAACGAGATGGACTACATATAATGTTATTCGTGAGCGATGATAAGAACCCGCCGCGCGAGCTGCAACTGCAACACGGCGAATGAGATCGTAGGTATGTGTGTGTGCGTGTGCGTGTGTGTGTGTGTGTGTGTGTGTGTGTGTGTGTATGTATTTATTCATGTAAGTGCACTTCTGTAGCCAAGTGCGAGCATGATGGTGTGTGTGTGTGTGTGTGTGTGTGTTTATGTACATAAAGCTTATGGAGGTACCTCCGTTTTGTTTATTATTAACATTATGTAATATAGTATATACGCCGTGTACTTATGTCTTATATTTATAGATATATAGGTATCCGTGCGAATCTTATACAGTGTATAATATGTGATGCGAATCGATGAGCAGCTGCAGTGGTGGTGCAGTGTCCGGGAAGCGGCGTGACACAATCTATTTGCAGTTGGCGTATACTACATATTATTATATTATTATACCTGATATGCTCCCTCACTGCACCGACCAACCTAGTCGACTATATATGTGCAATATTTTTATATTTAAGGGTGATGTCCTGAGGCCCAGGGTGCATTAAATCAAAGCGAGAAGAGGGGTTAATTTTTTTTTACAACAGTAATAAATTGTATAAGAAAACGCTATAGGTATAATACGTTTTATAATACGATATATGTATATAGTATATTTTTTTGTACAAGGCTGCATAGAATGACTTAAAAAAAGCCTAAACATCTTTCACAAATTATTTATTCACTGTATTATAAGTAGGTCCAAGCTGTACCTATATAGGGATTTTAACTGCGACATCGCTATGATTGGTATAGATTGCCCTCCTATTCCAAGTTTTAGATCGAAGGATTCGATGAGCTCTTTTTACACTTCACTATTAATGTATATTTGCCTATAGAATAACTGAAGGGACTCATAAACAATTTAATCATTGTTAAGTATTTAATGTATAATTAATTCAATAAAATATTTAATACTCATTATTCTATTAATATGTATTAAATAATAATCTACAAACATTAATTATTAAATATTTAACTATTGGCATGGAAATATTTAATTTTAAATATTAACTGTTGAATCAAAATTAATTATTTATCAATCTGTATCATTGAAAATTGTTACTTATTACTTGGTTAAGATTTACTGAAGTATGTTGACTATACATGTATCGGCAACTTATATAGTCGTGTACCTATTAAACAATATCGTCGTTATTCGATTGAAATAGGTATTGAAAATGTACGTGTCGGCCATCTCACCAGAGAATATTAAATATAACCGCCTGCCTTCGGCTGGCGATATTAATAATATGTGTCGCATCGATCCTTTAAATAAACGTGTGGATCTTTTAAAATTGTTAAAAACCATTGTCCGCACGAGACGATTTACAGACGCAATAACGTCTGTACTACACACGCACACACATACACGAGTATGTACAACCCATATGTATACATCGTTATAGTCCGAGGATTGTGCATGAATGACAATAATGAGTGTTCGACCAACAAAAGGCGGTGTACGATATAATATACTGCTCCGTTTTACCTGTAAGAGATACAAGTGCGGCGCTTGCTGCCGGGCGTAAGACTTCTGAGGCTCCTGCTGCTGTTGTTGCCGTATGTATGCAGTGTGTATATAATCTTTAGGTATATATGAGTACGACCGCACCTGGTTCGGAATTAGCCCTTTTTCGTTTCCACTCTCTCGTTCCGACGCCAAACATTGTTATATTATGTACCTACTATCTGTACCTATATATTGTACAATAGCCTGCAGCATCATCGGCTGTACCTATAGAGATTATGTTTGTTTGCCGCCGCCGACGCCGCGGCATCGATTATGAATTGGACTATGTGGGTCGACTTTATACAAAAAGGCACACTGCAAGATAAATAACATTTTTATAGCCCATAGGTGTAAAATGCCAAAGTACAGCGTGCGGTCGTGCTCACGTCGAAAAACCGAATACCTATATGCCTATTATTTACGAACTTAAAACCAAGCCGGCCGAATAAATTCGACGTTTGAAAAATCGAAGACACTTGACGCTCGTCATAAAAACCCAGCAGGGATGTGACCTGAAAATGTAATATCCGATATCGCATACGGCATACCTAGACGTGTTTTTGCGGGTGATCATGGGTAAGGTAGGTTGCCTACAACATTGGATTAAAATGTGTAAACTGATCGAACAGAATATATGAGCTCCTCTTCCACCCTTGTCGCGGGGTTTAAATTGAAAAATAATGGCCATCTAACCTCCAACCTTCCGCAGGTGCATCACGATTAAAAATATTATAAAATCAGCATATAATACCTACCTATAGCCGTATGCGACTGCTGCAGCTTCGCGCTATATGGTCCGTGCCTATAATAGTATGTATATATAGCCTATTTACAAAGTTTTCGCATAGCCCGATGCAATTATATTATTATTGTTTGCGAACAAATCGTGTATATGATACACATATTATATTATACATTATAGATTCATGCGAAACGATTATAATACAATGGACATCATCTGGCGCATGAAACTTTCTAATTGAAATTTAATCGTGAGAAAATCGTTCGACGTCGGGGTCGCATATGCAACGCTCGTCGAATATTTTTAGAGGAAGTTATTTTTTTATACGGAGTGCGCGTAATAAACGCACAATACGGCAGTGCGACGGTGGTAGGTATATACATATACATACTATACACATAGCCATATATACACATTATAATAATATATATATGACTGCAATACTATTATAATAATATTACGAGTATTCGCGTCCAAAGTTTACGACGACAATATAATATTATATATGTACTTGCAGTTTCGCCTGTGCACGGATAATATGTATATATATATATACTGTGTGTGTGTGTGTGTGTGTGTGTGTGTGTGTGTATAAATGATGAGCACGGACAAGAGACCGGTCGCCTCCGCGACTTCTCTAATTGTATAAGTTTCTCGAAACGTCTTTCGCATTTCGACTTAATTGAATGTGAACGAGATAACACCGCTGTGGCTATATACATTATTGTACATTATATATATGTACAACGTGTACAATGTACATAGTACATATACGTATAAATATATCTACGGCGCACATTCGTCCGGCGTCATCCGCCGTCGACATTGTTATATTATTATTATTATAACAATCGTATCGTTTCCACTGGGTTTATAGTATATAATATAATATAATACAACAGTATCGTCGACTGATTCACTTTTGGTCACATCTATGCGGTGGGGGGAGGGGGGGGGGCGTCGGAGAGGCTAGAAATCCTTAACCATTTTTCAACTTCCGACGCGTCAGATTATACCTTTTTCTACCACAGTACCACTTATAACCAGCGATCCCTGAGCAAATCTGTGCTGCTGCGGGTTTATCGGAATATTATGTGCGCGTAAGCGTAAATAATTAATTAAAAAAATAGATAGCGCATAATAGTATAATGTTTTATTCAAAGGCGCGGATGAATCAATGTTAAAGTAACATGTTATGTACATTAGGGTAAACATTTTTGATTACACATCATATTTTTTTTAATCATCGTTAATATACTTGCGAGTACTATAGGCTGCAACACTGCACAATCATATTACCACTATTATTTCTGACCTTTTTAATGTATCTAGTATCTACCCATACTCAACTGTCTCAACACATGTGTTATTATTATTTTGTTCTTCGGTTTCTCTCTGCGGCTCACTTAAACAATTATTACAATCGAGTCGATATCGTATACGCACGATTTGTATCATTTATGTGGATTACAGAGTGATTCACTAAGCGTGCTCAAATTCCCATTTTTTTTTCAAAAATGCATTTATTTGAATTCCGTATTTTGGAGATTTTTAAGACAGTTAAGCGCCCGAAGTTACACCATGTTTTTTCAATCACCCCTGGATACACGTATTTATAATATTGTATTGTGTTTGTGTGACCGACTTGGTCATCGATATAGTATAGAAAGGTATATTATATTATTGTTGCAGGTACACTGGAATTTTATATAATACTTGAATATCTGTCGTCGATTATGATTAATTTTCAGAACCAATTAAAAAAAAAAAGTATTGTTGTATAAATTGCTCATATTATAGTTATTACTTATAAACGCTCATATTATGTAACGACCAACTATTGATTAGCCCGGCATATCGCGTATGTGGTCGTTAAAATCGTTATGATACCTATTATTTATACTTATTTACAAATTAGTGAAAAATAATAATCTAATTACGAACGACACAAAATAATAATATATTGGTACCTGCTTATACTCGTAAAGTATTATACAGGCACTATTAGTTTTCTCGGATAACGCAAACAACAATATTGTTTTATTATATTATCTCCAAACACCACCGTCGTAATATGTTTAAATATTATTATTTATTACTATAAACTGCACTGCAGCGCGAAAATAAACTTAAATACAATAATATCTAATAGGTACCTACCGTGAATGTTGATGGTGTTTTGAGGACGATAATTTGCTTGTGAAAATAATAAAGCTCCATATTATATAATCGAAAATAACCCAATCTTAAAAGGTAGAATATTGACTATTGAAATATTGATACTTATATTTAAGACGTGTGCTTATCTATAATATACATTTATGTATTGTTTTTATGTAAAATTTGAAGTCATTTACTAAACCACATTTTGGAATAAAAATATGTTTTTAATTTTTGGAATGATTAACATTCCATAATCTATGTTTGTCTTTTTGCATTACCACCGTCTAGTGGTTGACAACTTTCGTAAGACCTGCTCTTGTGCAGCATCGTTTATTGAAGTAAAAGAAAAACAAACAATATATTATATAATATTATATACATCATGAAAAGCCCACCTGAAGACCAGAAGTGGTCATCCTTAACGCTTGGCGAGTGTGTGTGAGCAGTCTCCTGGCATCGGGTGGGCATAAATCTTGGTATAATGGTTATATACTTATATGGAAAGCAGACGGGACATGCCCCATCATACCAGCCCTCACATTATAATATTTAATCTCCCAATTGTTATCCTGAAAAAGTCTTCTCCGGCCGAACAGAGCCCTCCACCCTCTATGTCACAAACATGACCTAGTTAAGCCCGCCGGCCGCCTATAAAGGTTACGTTCGATATAATTGAACTAAACCCTTTTCTCTTTTTCTTTTAGCGTTGGATCTCCACAAGAAAATCTCAAACGTATCTCTACCGCGTGTTGAAAAATCGTAGGTGTTCCCTAGGTCTGTAACCACAGCATATGTGTGCATAGCTTCCGCGAGAATTGCCCCAATGCAGCATACATACAACTACGCCTAATTGAAGCCATTTTAATGTTTTTTTTTGTTTTAAAGAAATATTAGCGACAATTATTATATTTCAACCGATTTTCGAAAAAAAATCCTTCGGTTAGGTTTTTCAAAATCTTAAGCCACATTTTTAAATTTTAAAACCTATATACACGAGAATGATTTTAATAATGAATCATAATGGTATACCCATGTAAATATGTATATATATAATATTATAATATAATACTTACCTAGAATCTACATATTATTATTATCTCATAAAATATGTTATAATAATGTACCTGACATATTGTACATCGACGAAAAGCGTACATAATATTATATATAAGTACTTATATATTTTGTTTCCGGTTTAATGTATGCGGTCACTATACGTTAGCGTTGTTGGATTCGCACAGAATACGTTACGGTCGGCCAATCGTCGAGTGTATTTTATTGGTCTGTGTGGAAACAATAATATACTTGGGCGATGAGAACGCTGCCACAGTAAAACTACACAGGTGGCCGGTGGGTACTTATAGCCATTATAAACAGCTGTAATACTTTTGCACAGAAAAAGTAGGTACTTATTGACGCGGCGAGATGATACAGCTAGTGGTAAAGTGTATACATGGCAGCCATTATTATCTATTATATTATTTAGTGTTTACAATAATGATGTTACGTATTATTATGTAAAAGCGTCTTTTGTTGTCGAGCTCGAATCCATGACGGACAATGAGTGTGTGTGTGTACGTGTACGTGTACCGTGTACGTGTGTCGGTGTGTGTGTGTGCGTGTGTGTGTGTGTTTGTGTGTGTGTGCATAAGCGCGTAATATATTTTGTTATACGCATAAATATTTTTTTCCGTACCTGCAGTATACACACATAGGTGTATCGTATAATAATGGTTTTAATTTAAACAATTAGTGCGCGACACGAGAACATAATAATTATTATTATCGTCTATTAGATCGTTAATATATATAATACATCGTATACCTACCTATATATACTTATGTACGTAGGTGAGGTACTTAGGTATACCTCGTACCCAGATGTAAATACCAGATATTATGGTAGTTATAATATATATGTTAGTATAGTTACATATTATATGATTATCTATTATTTTGTATATAAACGACGCCAAACAATGGCTAAACGCTTCGCATTGTATAGATATATATGTATATATAGCTGGTACCTATTAAATACGCGTATAAATGATGTATATTATATTGTTGCCGGCCGGGACGGCCTAAACGACTCGATGAAAATAAAAAATTAATGTTTTTTAATTTACGACCAAACAAGTTTCACGTAATTAAAAAAAAATTCACTACATAATACACTATAATATAAGTATATAGTATATACGCGTTTATTATTTAACACAAAATGGGCCGTTGTGCCTATATATATATATATATATAATAAGCGCGCTCGTGCACATGTGTGAGTAAGTCGTATTGTATACACAAGTATATTTATATACGAGTAAATAATAATACATACATATCGTTTATATACACACACACACACACACACACACACACACACAAGTTTATGTAAACCGTGTGTATATATACTGCACAGGTACATAATACATATTATACGTTATATGCGCGTTCTCCGCGAGTACAATAATTAGTATTTGCTCCGTGTAAACGCGATAACATCTCGGAATTGTTTAATTATTACGTTTGTTTTTTCGTCTTGGCTGTGTATTATTTTCTAATCGTCGCTGTGCAGTATATATATATTTATATAGCTCGTCGTGATAGCCTCGGCGACCGTTCCGCTGGCCATTACAACATAATCATTTATAAAAAGCTCTTCGTCGCCCGTATAATATATAGGTAGGTACCAGCTATGGTACCAATGCAGTATAATAACGCGTTTAAATACTAACCAGAGTTAAAATGTTACAGTAGGCACTTATTATTATTATATTTAAATATTCTGGATACTTGAAACATGACTAGTACATTTTTTTTAGGATTTTGCACCGCGGGTCCGACTTATGCATACTCGAGACTGCACATAGGTATAATTTACCAAAATCAAAATGTCGGTGGACGCAGTCGCGTGACTATAAGACTACAAATATTATAAATTATGATATTAAATTATAGACGTTTTTGTAATCGTAATATTCTTGGTTTAAAAAAAAATTAAAATAATATTAGCAGTATCTACTTTTATTCTTTTACTTCGTGTTTTCGTTTATCGTCTTCGACTATTCAAACAATTATGTTTATGTTATTTTAATGTGCCAACATTATATTATTCTGATTTTGTCGATAATTGTTCCACTATAACAATAATATAGCATATAATTATGCTCAGATATTTTCACTATTTCGTTTCATTTGCACCTATTTATTTTTTACATTAGTAATTAATATAAGTACAAATCAATGTTGACCATTGCCGTAATGGATTTCCTCACATTATAGTACAGGTATACCCAAGTATATAATATAATTAATTAAAATTCTTGTACAAAAGTTATTGTTTGAGTTACCCATAATTTTGAACATATTATTATAGTCATCAACGGCCCAGTTGGCAGTTGGGTACTTAATTAAAATTCGTTAGCTTTTATTGATAATTAGCTAGGTAGCTGCAGGTATTTAACAATATGATGTGAAGTATTTATAAAATAATAATTATTACCTATATATAGGTATACCATATATTATATACGTGTTATCGGAATGAACGGTCGTAAAAATGTCTATACATATCATATAGGTGCATAATAAAATGATACTATGATTTAGACATTTAGTCTAAATGATGGTATATTGTACCAAATTAAGACGCGCACTTATACCTAGCAATTATCGTATTTAATAGGTCGTAGACGCAGGGGAATTAGTATATAGGTAGGTATATTAATAATAATCGCTAATAATCAATATTATAATAGTAGGTATAATAATGGTTTCGTAACGTTTTTATTTCGGTCTACATACATTTTCTGCGGCCGTATAAAATATTAGGCATTATAATATTATTAATATCATTAGATCGATTAACGAATTGAATACGATGGGACGAGATTATGATGAAATAATATTTCAGCTCTATAATAATTTTATCGGAAAGCAATATACAGCGGTAACCTCTAGAACATATAATAAATTAGGTACCGTAAAATATATACCTATCGAGCGCATATCACGCGATTGTACTTTATCTGAAATTAATGCGAGACCACGTTAAACTATATACACACAAACAATTACCATTATCCTACGATTATAATATTATATTATAGGTACGCGGTGTAGTGCAGTGATTATTGTTTTCAAAACGGCCTGCAATAATAATATATTATAATATGCTAATAGACAACTAATATAATATTATTTTACAAAATACGCGTAAACCTGCACTCTGTTATATGTAAATATTTATAATATGTGTATAGCTATTTTACATAGGTGCGTGACGATATTATATTCTATACAGTCACATATAACACCTATATGTAGGAATTATATACCTACCGATTTTATTTTATCGATTTCATTTAACAATTACTTGAATCTAGTTATGGGTACCATTTTGCGTAGTTATTTAAAATTGTAGTGTATACAATTATTATATGATATGATTATTATATTATATGAATCTGGTACCTATAATATATATTTTTATGGTTCGATCGAAAACCTTATTTATTGTTATGATTTTTTTTTTTTACAGAGACGCAAAACCAATAAAAAAAGTACAAAGATCGAAATCCAAAGCACGAAAACTCGTATAACATAATACATGTAAATATACATATATATAGGTAATAACAATATATAATCAATTATTAAAACGTATATATATTATAATGTAACCAAATACTTAAATGTTAAATTATATATATTATATATATACAATAATATTCATTGATGGGTATCTGTGTATATGAAATAAAAACGAAATACATAGTTCCAGGTCAAATGGTTCAACCAAAAGTCGTTTATATTACTGCAACTTACGTGTAATAACTTATACACCTATATATTGCCGACATTCTTTTAATAATTTGTAATTTCTTATCTGCAAGCGTAGTAGGTCTATATTAAAATATAATATTTGTTATATTAGCCATTATATAACTATATTATATTAGGTATAGCTGCGGTCGTGACTCGAGATATAATATTGGATATTAGGGCACATGAGTTATAAAAAGTGTTTCCTAATCTTTTTGATACATATAAAGTAAAACCAACTAAGTGAGTAGCCACTTACTAATTAGATCTTAGACCCTTCTTCTGCAGGGTGACCCACAGTAAAAGATTCTAGTTACCTAAATTCAATGTTGTTATATTATTATAATTTGGAACAATATTCAATCGTTTAATCTTGCTTGTGAGTTGTGGCCATAAAAAAATGTCACGAACCATAGGTTGGGAAACACTGGGCTTTATTATGATATATATAATATGAAAGCAATCTTTGACTTTTAAAATGCACTATAACAGAATATAATAATTATGACTGACTAATGATTTCAAAATTAAACAATTCAAACATAATTATAATCTTATTTATATAATATATAGGTATAATTATATACCTACATACTGAGTACTAACTATGTTATAAGTATATACATTATAAATGCGACTATTGTATATACAACTATTTGAAATAATATTATATTTATGTGTACAAATATAATATTATGAACCGAATTGATTACCTACCGATTGTTCATTCCATTATAAATTATAATATATATCAATAATGTTTATTAGTATAAACCTTAGTACCTACACAACTACCAATTCCTATCAATGACATTGCATTGGCAAATTAATTTAGATATATTTGATTTTTATGTGATTTATGGTAACGATAGACATAAATATAATTGTACGCTAATACGTTTAAATATCATTATATATTTACATATAGGCTATATATGCCAATAACCATTGTTATTGCAGCTTTAATCAAATAAAAGAAAAAAAATACATATATATGTATACATACTTATTGCATAGACGTTTCGGGAAGTAATAAATATTGGATATCAATTCGTATGGACGCTTTTGAAAATACTTAATTGTTAAATAAATTATTGTAATCGAGCGTGTAGCTCCATTATAGATATAACAATTTATATAATAATAATAATATAGGCAATCGAGGTCATGTCATAAATAGATATATTATAGGTACATCATCAACGTGTTTTAGTATAAATATTTAAACAGACGTTTAATTTATTTTTAATCGTATTGGAACAGTCAATAACAAACTTAAATATATAAGTATATACCTACAGGCACCTATTATACTATTACTTATGTAGGTAATTATTGAAGTAAAAAGCTAATTTTCGAAAACCCAAATAGGTATATAAGTATAATACCATTTGTAGTGGAACGTTGCTCGCATTCTATTACAATCTGCAGACTACGACGATAATGTACGGTGCAGTGTTGTACACAAATCTTCTATACCGCCTATACCTATATACTTCAAGACCTTGGTGTGTGTTTAAAGTTATAGCCACGCGTTTTGGTATATCTGTGTATGATATAAGTACCAGCTACTTGGGTAGATACGTGGCGTGTGCAGGATCTTTTTGCAGAATAATTTTAGTTGCGATATCCATCCCCTTACTAACTCTTCATAGACTTTATTTTAGTTAAAAAATAAATGCTCAATACTTATTAGAAAAAGTAGACATTTCTCATTAGGTACTTACGAAATAAAAAACTGAAGGGGAACGAACATATTTTCTATGAATTTTAATGTGTTATTATAAAATTGTTTGTCATCGTTTTCCATCGTTTATGTACAACGTTATTATGTGTGATAAATAATTGAATTAAAATAAACATCCATTACAGTTTTACACCCGTGTATAGGTTACACTGAACGAAGATGTTGGTACACTCGAAATCTAAGTGTAGGTACTGCAGTACAGTACAGAGCGGTTACATATAATTATTTTAATAGTAAATAAATAAAGAATTTTAAATTTTCAAGTAGGTAGTTACTCTATCAGTCTGTATACATTTATAGTTAGGTACAATTATAGTGAATAGGTATTATATGATTTATGTAGAAAAGGGACTTTAATTCGTATTTATATACATTATACCTATGCCTACAGCTCAGAGGTGATCGGAATACTCGCAAGTACCCAAAGGTAGCTTCTATACACTGTGGGTGATAAAAAAGTCAAATACGCCACTGCAACCAGCTATGGTTAACGATCCGTCGAGGGGTGGTGGGTGAGCGGACGACAATAACGATAGATAATTTAATACCAGCGGTGGCGTGCGATGACAACGACGACGGACACGACGCGACGTCGTCGTATTGACGAAACGACGTGCCCCCTCGCCGCCGCCCCGACCGAACCACCCACAGCCGCCGCCGCCACTCAGCGACAGCAGCACCGTCGTCGGCGTCACGGGGGCCGGCATGGGCGTGGCCCGCGCGGTCGGCGGCCACTACCGGGCGCGCTCTGGTCGCGGCCGCCGCCGTCGCGAGGTCGCAGCCAGCCGCGGCGCTAACCGCTTGCCCGATCAGTCGACCGACGACACCGCTACTGTCCGTGTTCCGCCGCGTGTACGTGATGATAATATAATATTGTTACTGTTGCAATAAAATAATATAATATTATCTGTTCGCCGTTTCGCCGATCGAAGTGTACCCATCACCGTAATACTATAACGCATTCGCCGGTGTCGCAATCGATCGCGTGTGCGCTTTTACGCTTATAATATTGTAATAAACGAACATTTTTTTTTCTCGAGCTTCCTCTGATTTAATATTTTTTAATATTTTAATACATCAACTCTGTTCGTCGTTTATCGCCGTGCACTAAATATCAAAATCGAGATTAATCGTTTTATGAATTCGCGCGCATCTTCCGCTGCGGTCTGCCGGTGGTAGGTAAGCCGCGCGCGTTGAATGCGCTTTACAAACGGTTCGTGCGGACACACATGCTAGAACAGACCGGAGCAGCAAATATGACAGTCTTAGCGCTCAACCATCTGTTGCCGCCGCCGCCGACGCCGTCCGCCAACAACGGCGGTCCGCAACCACAACAGCAACAGCAGCAGCAACAACAGCAACGAGCGGCCGCCGGAGCTGACGGCAACGGCGCCGACGACGTGCAGCAAAACGGCAAGACGTCGCGTATGATGACGGGCGCGGCCGCGGCCACCAACATGTCGACGGCGTTGATGATGGGTGGCGGGCCGCCGACGGGCCACCACCACCACCATCACCACCACAGCCACAACCACCATATCAATCAATTGCACAACAACAACAACAACAACAACGACGACACGGCCAGCAGCCCGCGGTCATCCGTCGTCGCGGCCGCCCGGCCGTCCGGTCACATCAAGTTCAGCGTGGCCGCCCTGTTGGCCGACACCAGGCCCGTCCGGTCACCGACGCCCGGTTCCGTGTACGACGACGACATGGACACGCCGGACGACGACGAGGACGACCGCAACAGCGTGGACGTGGAGACGACCGACGGCGGCGTCGCGGTCGGCCGGCGGTGTTCGTCCAGCACGCCGGACCGCGGCCGCTCGCCGATGCCGCTTCACACTTCGTCACCGCCGCTGTCGCATCACCAGCACCACGGCGGCCACCCGTTCCAGCAGCCCGGCGGGTCCATGGCAGCTCGCGCGGCGTTCATGATGTCCGGCGGCGGTGCGTCCGTCCCCGGCGGCGGTGGACACCATCACCATCCCGTCGCGCCCGTCCGGCCGACACCGTTCACGGCGTTCGCCGCGGCCGCCGCGGCCGCCTACTCGGCCGCCGGCATGCAGCACCCCGCCGCCCCCGGAGCATGGCACCCGCATTACGCCGGTGCGTTCCCCGGCTTCGGTTCCACCGGTCTCAATTCCGGATCACCCGGTAAGTTTTCAAGTCGATATTATGATTTAATGCAATAGTTTTTTTTATTGTATTTTCATCGCGATTACGTATGAACCTTTATGAATTATTGACCGTACGGCGGCGGCGGCAGCGGCGTATTGTTAACGCGTGTGTCAAAAATCTTTTTACTCTTCGCTCGACCGTACTCTATTTTTAGAATGTCCATAATATATTGTTGGCATAATAGGCAGGTAATTGTCGAAATTTATTTTTATCCTCGTATGCACATGATGCATGATGCCCGTGCGGAGAGCGCCTCTATTTTTATACCGTTTGCGTACACAATAAAAGCAATATCGCCTAATTAGCCGAATAATTATTGTAATATTGTTGACGCGCGCGCGAGATAATAATAATAATAATAATAATATAATATAGAATATAGATAATTATTCGATATCCACAGTTCATTATTCTACACAAATTATGGTTTTGGGGACCTCGTCCAACGGTCGGTTTTCGGCGCGCAAACAATAATAAAATATCTATTTGTGGCTGTACTTATACAACGAATTGTGTACCCACTTTGTATTGGGTAAAATGTTTGTTTTGTTTTTAAAGTTTGTATTTAATACAACGTATTGTTTAAGATTCAAAAATTTATCTCGATAATTATCATACTGATTCATAAACGTTTGAACACATTTGCCTCATTGTCACCTCTCATAAACCATATTTGACCAAGATTAACCTATAATATGTAACAATTATATGAATATTCTAAAATTTGAATTACTTATAAGTTCTGTGTCTCTGTATATAACTTGTTAAATTTGTTATTAAGTTAATTTACCGTTGTTTTATACATTTTATTGTATTATATTATTCTATATTATTATTCTCATAACTAATATGTTAAAATTGACCATTAGGAGTTTCTAATCAAATAATAAAAATATCCAGATAATATTCACACATTTTAAACTACCTATATAGTATACATGAAGGTCCGCAGAATAACGTATCGATTTGTGCCAATATTCCGAATTTCTTTATTGTTTGAATTACTAATAACCTTTACATAAAATTATTCTTACAATATTTTAATTAACATAACTAATATTAATAATTAATGTAAATATGCATTTTTAGGTTTTCGTCATGTTTCTCGCTTAATTTATTATCACACACACAATATTGTAAACAGGTGTCAGAAATATTAAATTATTTAAAATTATGTAGTAGCTCAAACGACCATGGCTAAATTATTACTCAGGTACTATAGGATTATTT